>NC_090654.1:229114879-229317415 GCF_040937935.1 Hyperolius riggenbachi | reverse complement strand
TCATGTATTTGGCTGCAGCAGTGGCTGAATCACACCAGAAACAAGCATGCAGGTAATCTTGTCCGTTCTGACAATATTGCCAGTAACTCTTGATTTGCTGCATGCTTTGTTCAGGGTTTATAGCTGAAAATTATTAGAAGCAGAAGAGCACAGGATAGCCAGGCAACTGGTATTGCTTAAAAGGAAATAAATATGGCAGCCTTCATATCACTCTCACCTCGGGTTCACTTTAAGGGCAGGGATCCACATAACGCGTTGCTAGCTTTATTTTATTGTTTTTTGATTCGTTTTAGCTTTTTCTGGGCACCTTTTCATCCTGTTGTGCATTGTATAAACACTTTTTTTAATGCAACATCGGCACTCTACCATTCATCCCAGTATTCAAAACCTCAAGTTCACCCTCTGAAAGATACGGTAGGCACTATATCATCAGGTTGAATGATGGAGGGAAGGCCACAGATTTTAAGGGTACATGCACACTGTAGCTTTGCTCATACATCTACCACATATGCAATGCAACTTCAGTGCACCACAACGGATTCTAAAAAGTGTAAAAAGGAGCCGTATAGGCTTGTCCTGGACAAGCTGGAAAGAGTCTGTTTACTTTAACAGCATTTATTTTGGCTGTACCCGTTTCTGTTGGTGATCTATTGCATCGATAAGACTGGGTAGTTGCAAAGTCACAAAATATCCATGAAATTAATTAATGCAAACCTACCAATCTGATCTGGACTAGGCAAGCGCCAGATTCTTGTGCATTTGGCTTGGGCTGTTCCCACCAGTCCTGAATTTACAACGGATAAGAATCTAAGCCCACGTATCAAATATATACACTTTAATGTATGAATTATTTACAAAGTGAGCCATCAGAGGCTTAACAGAGTTTCCATATGCAAGGTATCCGGCAATTCAAGATCACAGCTTCCACATTTCAGACAAACCGATGCTTTAAATACAGAATAAATTGATACTGCAGCAGCTTACAAAAACAGCAGGTCATGTTTGTTTGCAAGTCCCAGTGGAAAATAAATATTGGTCAGATGTACATTATACCTACATATCTATAAAGATACCAAGGTTTTATTGAAAATAATGTCCATTTCATTGAATGGAAATTATAGTTTTCAACCCTAGTACACGCTGAAAATTGTAAGCAAATCATTAAGGGCACTATGAACACTTTTCCACGAGACCCTCAACAAACATACCCTCATGGAGAACATCACTGGTCCTTAAATCATAACATGTAGGTCATTTCAGAGGACGTTCCCATCTTGGCTTTGAAACGTACAGCTCTAGACGTTGTTAAAGGATACCAAAGCTGAATAGATTCAAAGAAACCGGGTGAGCAGCATGTACAGGGGGAGCTATCCTGATGCCCACCGCTACCCCCCATTCTCCTCCACCCTTTTTTTTGACAACTAAATGCCCCCGGCAGCCTATTCTGGGCATTCGTGCGCATGTTCTACATTGCTCTTGCGCATGCGCTCCCACGATGTAGGAAGCGCGCAGCTGGGCCAGCGCCTGTGCATAAATGCCCGGAAGAGGCTGCCGGGGGCAATTTAGCTACCAAAGAAAGGGGACAGAGGAGAAAGGGGGGGGGGGGGGGAGTGGTGGGTATCAGGATAGTCTGCTCCCCCCATTTCTTCAAATCTTTTCCGCTCTGGTATATTTTAAAGGTCAGTGTACTAAAATTCACGTATTTTTCAATTATGCCATATCCTTAATGATGTGAAAAATGTCCTGAATTCTTCAGCAATTATTGCTGAAATATACAAATGACCCTCTATTATGGGCAATAAAGGCGAGCTATGCAGTTTGTCCAAATATAACAATACATTGCATTAAAAAAAAAAGTAATAAAATGTAAAAAACAAAACAAAGTTATTATGGGACCATGTAGGTTTTGACTGTAATCAGTCTGTATGAATGTTCATTAAATAAACATTAAAAGGGAATAAAAAAAAGCACTGACAGGACATATGTTGCAGTCACTTGACACCCCCTTTGAAAAGGGTTAACACCCCAGGGCCTGCCAGTGAGGTGAACCACATTCATATGAGAAGTAATGTCTTACATGGCTCATAGTTGGACAAATCTCGATTGGCTAGCGTCAGCATTTATACGCCTCAATGAAATTAGGGGAAAGTTTAACGGCTTCCTTTTTAGAAAAAGAATTTAAAAAAAATTGTACAAAAACGCACAAAGGGAAAACTCTTCACAGGCTACAGTCGGTCAGGTCTGTGTTTACTAAAAACAAAATCAGGATATTCTGCATAAATATCGATCCAAAACAATCACAGCGGAGGGACCTTCACACCTAAACTTATGAGGATGTCAGCTGTTAGTTCTGTTTGATAGACATGGAACCAGTGTGAACAAATTGCAAAAAAAAGGTTTGTTTTTTTTAATATGTACAAGAGTATGGACAAACACTGTTTACCAGAAAGAGCACTGGGCAGCAGCAGAACATTTCAAACCGTACCAGGAAGTCACTGGTTTACCTTGTGCATGGATACTGTGGTGACACTTAAAACTCGGTCAGCTAAGAAGCTGACCATAAAGAAGGGAATAATTACAATCCCTACAAAATAAACTTTGGATGTTTCTGATGATTTTGGAGATACAGACAACATTGCTGAAATCTGGGACTGCAACATATTGTTCAATGCTTTATAGGCCCTAAGGACAGCAGTAATTTAGGGGTGTCAGATGGATTTGGGATTGAAGCCAGTGTTCCAAATTTTATTTCACAAGACCGATCTTCTTTGCTTCCGTTTCATAGATTAGCAACCGCCACATTTTCACTATGAATACTTCAGCTTCTTCATCTAGGACCTAAAATAAAAAAAATATTATTAGATCAATAAATGTAAAGCCTATAAATGCTATTGTATCCTTTCACATAAATGAGGTTATGGTCAATACAACACAAACTAGCAATGTGCTAGTTGTCAAGCTAATACTTATCTACTGCATAGAATGACAAACTTTCTCATGGAACTAGTAATAAAATTAGGTATTCTGACTTTACAAGTCTCCACACCTATTCCATGAGGGTGATTTAAAATATTATACAGCAGTCAGAGGCTCAGCTGTACATCCAGCAAAACAGGTCGTATTAGAAAGTGGTCAGCAATCTCCCTACTTATATATAGGTATACTTTAACCTATTGGGCACCGCGTGTAATAAAACCACACTTGTGGCTTTTCTAGCCTGATGTGGTGTAGTACCGTTCCCGCTCCCGACGCGATCGTGTGCACCCAAGGGGAGATTAAGCTGTCATATGACAGCTGACATCTCCCCTCAATGATCAGGGGCCATCGCCTATGGCTCCTGGTCACTATGATTGCCAGCGGATTGTAGTGATCACTGTTACAGCTGAGGCGGTGGGGGGTGAGAGAAGAGGATTCACTCATCTCCCTGACGTTCCCTCGGCGCTCCCCTCCAATCTGGCTGGCATCCCCGCTCACTCTGACGTAAGTGTTTGGTGACTTCATTAAGCAACGACCCGAAACTTAGCAGCAGTACGAGCAAGGATGCCGTCCGGAGGTGTCCACAGCTGCTCATCGCTGGAGTCTGGGAGGTGAGTAAAGGCTGCTGGCTACCGAGGGGGGATTAACACATCTGGCTACAGGGGGGGGGGGGGGGGGGGGGGACACCATGCCCAGCAAGCCACACTGGGGATCTGGTTGCCTGACCCCCCCCCCCCCCCCCTCTCCCGCATGTAAAATATCCTGGTCCTTACCTACTTTAGGACCAAGATCCAAGAGGTCCGCACACTCAAATAATGAATTTCCAAGATTTATTCAGACATTGTGACAACGTTCCATTCCAAATACCAACGATTCGTTTCGGGGCCCCGCGGGGTCCCCTTTGTCAAGGCAACACAAACAGAATGGTCACCATTCTGTTTGTGTTGCCTTGACAAAGGGGACCCCGCGGGGCCCCGAAACGAATCGTTGGTATTTGGAATGGAACGTTGTCACAATGTCTGAATAAATCTTGGAAATTCATTATTTGAGTGTGCGGACCTCTTGGATCTTGTTTGTTTGACTTATATGGGTACTTGCACCTCAATTGTGGTGTGCAATCTTTCATCGATTTATGGAATTACTTTAGGACCAGGTGATTGAAATCAACGCCATTTTGGTGGTTACCTGGCTGGCAGGACGTAGATTTCAATCACCGCCGCGGCGCACATCCGCCGTTTTCGTCGCTCCTGCCGAACTCACCACTGAATCCCCGCCTTGTCCCATCGCAGCTCACTTGCTCTGCCTGTCTCTATGATGGCAGAGTCCGGTGAACTGGTCATGGAGCAGATTTAATTGGCTCCTGTCCGTGTCCATCAATGTAAGCAACTCCCATAGGCTTACACTGGCAGACAAGGTCAGGAGCCAATGAAAGCGGCTCCTGACCGGCTTACATGACTCTGCCGTCACAGACGGCAGAGTAGATATCCTGAGAATTCCATCGTTATTGTACCAGCGGTCTCTGGTCCTTAAGGGGGCAGAGACCGCTGGTACTAAAGTGGTTAAGGGGGGGTGTTAGGCAACCGGTCCCGAAAGGGTTAAAGGATACCTGAAGTGAGAGGGATAAGGGGGTTGCCATATTTATTTCCGCTTAAACCATACCTTTTGCCTGGCTGTCCTGCTGATCTTCTGCCTCTAATACTCTTAGCCACGGACCCTGAACAAGCTGGCAGATCAGAGGTTTCTGACTGTAATTTGATTTATCTGCATGTTTGTGAAAGGCATGTGTTTCAGACACTACTGAAGCCAGAGAGTGATCTCCAGGCAACTGGTATTGTTTAAAGGGAACCTTAACTCAAAAAAAAAAAAAAGTTTCACTTACCTGGGGCATCTACCACCCCCCTGCAGCCATCCTGTGCCCTCGCAGTCACTCATGGCTCCTCCGGTCCCCTGCCGCCAGCTAGTTTTGTTTTTGCCGACTCGGAGGGTCGCTATGCGTACCTTTGCACGCATTCCCGCTGGTGCAAGAAGCTATCGGACATTAACAAGTACATTTTTAGGCGTTGCAGGTGCAATGTGTACGCAGGTGCAAATGTACGCGATGCACCAGTTAAAAAAAAACGCGTTAATGTCCACGATAGCTTCCTGCACCGTCGGGAACACATGCAAAGGTACGCATGGCGGCCTGCCGACTCCCGGTCGGCAAAAACTAAACTAGCTGGCGGCTGAGGACCGGAAGAGCCATGAGTGACTGCGAGGGCACAGGACGGCTGCAGGGGGCTGGTAGATGCCCCAGGTAAGTGAAACTCATTTTTTCTAGAGTTAAGGTTCCTTTTAATGGTGGGATTACACGTTAAGTTTTTCGTGTTCGATTCTGAGCGCGATCTATTAGCTATTCAATTTTCTGCTCGATTCTCTGATCTTCCACTTGTTTTTCTTATCTTTTTTCCACTCACTTCTATGAGAAATGGAGCGGAAAAGAATCGAGCGGAACATCGGACATGTCGGAATTTTATCATCGAAGGCATCTATTGGAATGATTCTTTGCAAAAAACCTAACGTGTAATCCCAGCATAAAAGCAAATAAATATCGTTATCCCTCTCAGTTGGTGTCCTTAACGTTGCAAAGATGTAGGGAGTAATCAGAAGAACAGATCAGTTTTGGCTCAGAAGAGTCCTGATGCGGCATGTAAAATAAGTCCACACCAGGTCACTGCAGTTTGGTGCATAATTTTGTACCTTAAGACGAGTGATTGCTTCGTCTCCTTGGTCTCGGCATTGCCATGGTCCGCCCCCAGCTCAGCAACCGTGGCCTAATTGGTGACTGCCGAGTTGGAGCGGCCGTGGCAAAATAGGCAGAGGTTTCTAAAGAGCTTGACACCCTCTCTCTATTTTGTTTAAAGGGACACTTAAGTCAAATCAAAAAATGAGTTTTACTCACCTAGGTCTTCCAATAGCCCCCTGCAGCTGTCCGGTGCCCTCGCTGTCTCCCTCCGATCGTCCTGGCCCTACCGGCAGCCACGTCCTGTTTCGGTGACAGGAGCTGACAGGCTGGGGACGCGAGTGATTCTTCGTGTTCCCAGACACATTAGCACCCTCTATGCTGCTATATGGTATATGATATATGCTATAGTAGCATAGATGGCGCTATTGTGGCCAGGAACGCGAAGAATCACTCGCGTCCCCAGCCTGTCAGCTCCTGTCACCGAAACAGGAAGTGGCTGCCGGCGGGGCCAGGAGGATCGGAGGGAGACGGCGAGGGCACCGGACAGCTGCAGGGGGCTATTGGAAGCCCCAGGTGAGTAAAACTCATTTTTTTTGTTTGACTTAAGTGTCCCTTTAAGGACCACTACCATGAATCATTTAATTTTCAGCGATCTCACAGTAGATATAAAAAGTATATAGCAGTCTTGCTGTGTCTTTTTTTTAGTTGGCCCTTTAATTTCCCATATATTACTGTAATCTGCGTCCGTCAGTCCCTCACATAGCGCTGACAGACTTTTGTAATTAGCAGTCACAGCAGGGGGAGCCTTTTCAGGTTTTCGGGAAAAAAAACAGATGGTTTAGCCCTGTTTTATTAACTGACGAAAACTGTTATGCATGGGCTCACCTGCTGCCCGTCTTCCCCATACAGCCAAAGGACCCCCGCACTATACATTTCCACAAGCTGTGAGGGAGGCAGCTGTCAGCGCAGACTCTGCTGCGCAATGAGCTGGTCTCCCTATCCAGCCTTTCGCCGCCTGTGTGTGTTAATGATGACGAACGGCTAATGAGCCGGCTCTGCCGTCCATCCCGCGGCTCTCCCCCTGATGAAGTATGGCTCACTGAGCCACTGTGTAATAATTCATTTGCCGAGGAGCGGCTTATTACACAGCGGCTCAATGAGCCTTACGTCATCAGTGAAGAGCCGCGGGATGGAGGGCAGAGCCGGCTCATTAGCCGCTCGTCATTAATAGACACAGGCGGTGAAAGGCTGGATAGGGAGAGCAGCTCATTGCGCAGCAGAGTCTGCGCTGACAGCTGCCTCCCTCACAGCCTGTGGAAATGTATAGTGCAGGGGTCCTTTGGCTGTATGGGGAAGACGGGCAGCAGGTGAGCCCATGCATAACAGTTTGTCAGTTAATAAAACAGGGCTAAACCATCTGTTTTTTCCCCCCAAAACCTGAAAAGGCTCCCCCTGCTGTGATTGCTAATTACAAAAGTCCGTCAGCGCTATGTGAGGGATTGACGGACGCAGATTACAGTAATATATGGGAAATTAAAGGGCCAAAAAAAAAAAAAAAAAAGGACACAGCAAGGCTGCTATATACTTTTTATATCTACTGTGAGATTGCTGAAAATTAAATGATTTGTGGTAGTGGTCCTTTAAGCTTACATTAAAAATGTTCAGTCATCCTTCATAACAAAAGTAAGATGGTGACCCTTGCTTCATGCCATAAGCATATCAAACAGTATGAATTTACTTACCATAGCAACATCATCCAATATGCCCTGTGGAGTACTATGCGCCATTACCTAGAGAACAGAAATGAAACATTAATACTATTAAGTGCAACTTACGTTTTCACAAATTCATAATGTTTTTGTTAATGGGGACGATATTAGGAAATGTTTATATAACAAAAGCTGCACTATTATTACCCACACTATTAACCACCTTACCAGAGCTCTATCAGGATTATAACAGGTCAGATCTCTTAATAAAGCAGTAACCATTAACGGTAAGTGCTGATTTATTAAGAGATCAGAGATCCAGGAATAAAACCAGTGGAACTACACTTTCCATCATGCTGCATTTGATTGGTCAATTTCAGAGAGATGCATACATTTGCATGAAATTAGCAGCAACTTGGAAATATTAGCATCTCATTGGCCATTTATAGTTGGCACCATGTCTCTGTTCCTACAGGAGCCCATAGCAGCAGTTGTTGGAAATAAAGAATACTCAACATTCAGCTGAAAACAGGTTCTGGGGAGAACACTACTTCTGGATATGTGTCATTGGCCAAAAATTATGGCTTACTTAGAAAGTATAGGCTTTTGAAGAGGGATTGTCAGCCACAAAATCAAATTCCTTTTACCCCCTGCTCTGTGTTTATTATGCAGCCTGCAACCTAACCCTGCATTGCAAGCATTCCAATTTAATCAGAAATGTTTCTGCTGTAATAAATCGTATCTCAGTCAGCCTGGCTCTATTTGGAAGATTGGAGACGAGAAGGAAGCTTGTCATCAACCCTCCCACATTCCTGCTCTTCACTATTTGGCTGAGGGCAGTTCAGTGTAAAGCTGCTGAAATCTAATCTATGCTGTGCTCACATGTTTACAAACGAAGCTAGATGTGACAGTGCAGTTTCTAAGAGAGAAAGAGAGAGAGAAAACAAAAAAGTAAGGAGGAAATGACATCAGGATTGACTTCAGTCAGAAGAAGTCAAAATGGAAAATGCCAGGAACAGTTTTGTCTTTATTTACAATGTAAGATTCACTGAAATCGAAACGTGGACAGTACAATACATTTGTTATGCAAGTAGAACAAGTATTAACTTATATATGTTTTTCCCCTTTGGGATAGTATGGCTGCCCATGCTGCTTTGAAAGGGCTTACATATTAAATCATGTTGAGAAAGTCTGTAATGCAGAAAAGCAAAAATGGTTGCACACATTTTCATACTTTCCCTTGCTTACCTTTGAACATACAAAGTCAACCAATGTAGCTTCTTCTTCACCTATGTATTCTATAATCTTTTTATTGATCCAGGGCCTTATTCTACGCTCCATTAATGTCTGGAAAAGAAAGTTATACCACTAAAGTTAATTTATGTTATATAGGGCCTACAAAAAGAACAGGTTTTACATTTTATGCATTATGCACAATACACTTTAAGTATTACACCAGATAAAGACAAATACTGCTTTCAGTGTGGTCATTTTGATATCCAATAGCCTGTTCTATGTAATGGTATCATTAAATTGTACGACTGACATCCAGTAACTGCTGTATACAAGTCTTCTGTTGTGCTATTTTATGATAACTGTTTGAGTGCACTACTACAGCTTAAAGTATCTCTGAACCGCTATAATAGAAACCTACTTTTCGTGCTGTCTTATGTGTGGTGCTGCATCTTCCCTCTCCAGCGGGCCTTGTGCCCCCTGCTCAGCTGAAATATTCAACTTGAGCAGAACGTCAATGATGGGCTGGGAGGAAGTGTCAGTACTTCCAGTATTGGTTCCCATATGCTGTAACAGTACACCATGCGCTGGGAGCTGTGCGTGGACTTGTGGTAATAGAGCTCAAAACACACAGTGCAGCTCCCCAGGAAACACCAGGAAGGGGAGGTCCCGGGATATGGTTCTGAGATTTACCAAGCTGCCTAGCGGAGGATCCAGGTGGCCCAGGACGGTGAGGGACCCATCAGCTTGATGGGGGCTGGAGGAAGCTCCAGATATAATTTTTTTTTTTTTTAAATTTAAGACGTGGTGCTTCATACGCTTACATGGAAAAATGGCATCAGGAAGTTTGGGCGCAGGGTGAACCCTGCTCCTGCAAAAGTCCCGACAGCGTTACTATTCCCCCTCCAGGCAGCCATGGATTCAGGGGAAAGACATAATTACGCTGTTTTTAAAGTAGTTTGGGCTCCGTCTTGAAATTGCCCAAATTACTTTCTCAGCACTGCTATAGCCATAATTCACATTACAGCCTATGGCAGTGCATGGTGCGCCCAAATTTCCCTGCGTCGTTTTAGCTCCATACACCAACAGCAAAACAATCCAATAATAATATGTAACAAAGCTGACAGCACTGCAATTTCCTTCCGTACAAGAAGTTGTCTCAGAGCGCTCCGTTCCCCCTCCTTACCTCGCCCACTGGAATTCTCTAATTTGTACACCGTACCCTTGTCTCTCTTTCCCTCCACATAGCAACAGTACACATCGCTCTGGGATACTAGAGCTACACGAATATACAGCGTTTGTCCCTGCAGTGCTTTCTACAGGATAAAACTTGACACTGATGGCTGACACCAATGTGTACCCACCTCCATTCATAAATGAAGTAAACAAACCTACAGGAGGCATCAGGATCCTGGGAGATACGTACACAAAAAGAATCTAGAAAGCGTTCCCCTGGTTTTCACAGAGTATAAAAATCAAAGACATCAAATGGACAGTATGCAGATTTAGTGGCTTTACAGTTACAAGTGTAATGCTAGATACACACGATTCAATCTCCAGTCCGATCTACTGGTAATCTAATGGGAGGTTGTATCATGTATACATGTCCAAACTACTTCCGATCGATAATGGTATTGATTTTCCTATAACTTCAGAAAATCGTTCCCGTTACTGATCAGAACTAGATGGGACATTTCATAAAATAATCATCCAATTCCCTTCATTTTTTATGGGAAATTGAACCGTGTGTACCTAAGCATAAGATTTAGTGGCAACGACCTAACTGGCCCCACTGAAAGCAGTGAATTTCTGTGATTGGAGGAATACAATAAAAAGGACCAAGTGCTCCACATCAGACAGTCCAATGTGTCCAACGCTGAGGCAGATGTTAGCATTATCTTATGCATCAAACATCTCCCTGTGAGCAGCCTCTATAAAGTTTTCACACAGGATGTGTTTCACTACTACATGAAATACTGGAACTGTCAATAAGCTAACAAAGGTCAGAGTGGTCCAATTTGTTCATAAAAAGGAAAAAGAAAAGTTATTCTCTTGAAACATAATCCACAGCAGGAGAAACAAGATGTCCTTAACCCTCAAACAGCTTGAAAAAAATGCAGTGTACAAGATACAGAGGCGCCAAAAGAATAAAAGGTAATTAAATGAACTTAAAAAACCAACTGATTAAACAGAGGAGGCAGCGGTGGTCTTACCCCCTCCAAACAGACACAGGCAAGGACTGCGATGCAGACAGTCAACAATTTATTCGGAACTCCAAAAAAAATTGCAGTCCTTGCCTATGTCTGTTTGGAGGGGTAAGACCACCGCTGCCTCCTCTGTTTAACCAGTTGTTTTTTTAAGTTCATTTAATTCCCTTTTATTCTTTTGGCGCCTCTGTATCTTGTACACTGCATTGAGTCCACCCTGGGTGGAGGGTTGTTACCCTATTTTCCTGTCTACAGAGAGCGACTTTATTCCTGAGTGGGGTCAGGATTGTTCTCCCCACCTGCCTATACAGTGGTTGCCTATTGGTAACCCTGGTTTGTAAGTATAATTTTAACTTCTCATTTATTTTGTTGTCCCCAAGACGAATTACACTATTGGGGCTCTTGGTGTCCCTCTGCTTTATTTTCTTTCAAGCTTGAAAAAAATGACCAATTTATACTGTTAATTCAATTATTACGTGGTTAGAGTGAATCTGAAATGAAACCCCTGAAAAATACCTCTTGATGGTCTAGAGCAGACGTGCCCAATCTTTTTTAGCTTGCAAGCTACTTCAAAAATTATGAGGTGAAAATGATCTACCACCTTGAATATACCTACATATGCCAGCCACAACTGCAGCACATGTACATCACTCGGATGGGCGGTGTGGGATCTACCCATAAGTCCTGTGCGATTTGCCGGTAGATCATAATCTACGCAATGGGCACCCCTGATCTAGAGGCGTCCTGGATCCTCCTACAGCCCACTATTGCAGCGCAAGGTTCCTTCTATACACATTCAACAAAAGCTTGCTGAATATGGTTCTTCTGTTCACGCTCCCAGCCACGGGCAAGTGCTTTTGAACTAGTGGTGTGCAAGTAAGACCTTGTATGCTTAGGAGAACAAAGCATCTGGTGCACGAGTGGTTTGTTCTACTGAGCATGCCCAGTCCAGACGCGCTTGTCCATGGCCGAGAGTGTGGCTAGAAGATGAAGATGGACCATCCACGTGCTTCCAACTGCTGATGTAAATAACTTCCAACCCCTTATCCCTCTCCTAACCAGATAGAGTAGACAGATATCATATTTTTGGTTGCACAGCTTTAAAGCCTTATTTTTGAAATACATATTTTGTTCTTTCTTAACCAGAAGACACAGGAAGATGGGTGAAGTAATCCAGTGGCAGTAAATCAATTGTAGTAGCAGAGAAGCACTCACAGTGTCTACTATAGACCAGTCCAATGGGTAAGCAAACAGCTCTGGTTTAGCTGTAGGTATCTTCTCAATAAGACTTTTGATATGTTTGCGTTTTTCTTCTGTGTTCACATTGTTTTTGGATGAAGCTTTGTCATCATCACCGTAGTCCAGTGGCACCAGTTTCCTTTTCCGAGGCACTTCATCACTATCTTCATCCTCAAATTTATTAAATACACTGTCGACTGGCAGTTTCTTCCTTTTTACAACATTAGTCTGGCTTGGACTAGTGGAGGCTCCTAAGAGAAGGATCAGAGTAACAAAATTAAAATCAAAAATATGCAGCTAACATACAGAGTCACACAGTCAGACTTATTTATCAACCTATTCCATAGAAACCTGAAGCAAAAAAATCATAGCAGTCAGAGACCAGGTCTGATTGGTGATCAAGAAATTGCTCAATTTTATTTAATTGTTTTTAAGGCAACTAATAATGTGACTAACCTAGTTTGAGGCTCAGGCCTATCTTTGGACGGTACTCCTCTGGTGGCTCACGCTCTGGGGAATTCTCATGAGGAATGATAATGCCACAGGGAGACTCGTCCCCTGGAGAATTGGGGGTTGCGTGGCCGCTTCCAGAAGAGACAGATGGGGCAGAGCTGATAGGCCTCATTGTGGGCTTAAGGCAGGGCTTTTGTTCAGGCTCCTCCTCCTCTTCCATTGGTTCCTCAATACTTATTTCTCTTAAAGGCTTCTCTTCCTCCTCTTCTTCAGATTCTGGCTGAGGCTTAATCTGAGGTGGTTGCCGCCGCCTTTCTGCTTCTTGTTCCATCTGAAGATGATCAGATTACAAAATAAAACACAGGATTAGCAATATTTAGCGTATTCCAGTTTATAAACAAAATATCACATCAGACTTTTGCCATGTAAAATTCTACATACAGATTGTAAATTGTTACTTTACATAACCAAAGAGAAAGTCTTCTATGACAGGGTAATTCCAGTAAGAGCTGGTATGACAAACTCTGTACATATTCATAGTAACCCTTTTCACACAAGGGCCCATATGCAATTCACTTTTTCTCCTGAGTTATCTCCTGTAGATAATTTTCATCTTCTCTTTAACCACTTGAGGACCGTAGGCTTTACCCCCCTTAAGGACCAGACCCTTTTTTTTCCATTCAGACCACTGCAGCTTTCACGGTTTATTGCTCGCTCATACAACCTACCACCTAAATGAATTTTACCTCCTTTCTTGTCACTAATAAAGCTTTCTTTTGGTGTCATTTGATTGCTGCTGCTATTTTTACTTTTTATTATATTCATCAAAAAAGACATGAATTTTGGCAAAAAAATGATTTTTTTTTTAACTTTCTGTGCTGACATTTTTCAAATAAAGTAAAATTTCTGTATACATGCAGCACGAAAAATGTGGACAAACATGTTTTTAATTAAAAAAAAAAACCCATTCAGCCTATATTGATTGGTTTGGGTAAAAGTTATAGCGTTTACAAACTATGGTGCAAAAAGTGAATTTTCCCATTTTGAAGCATCTATGACTTTTCTGACCCCCTGTCATGTTTCATGAGGGGCTAGAATTCCAGGATAGTATAAATACCCCCCAAATGACCCCATTTTGGAAAGAAGACATCCCAAAGTATTCACTGAGAGGCATGGTGAGTTCATAGAAGATTTTATTTTTTTGTCACAAGTTAGTGGAAAATGACACTTTGTGACCAAAAAAAAAAAGTTTCCATTTCTGCTAACTTGCGACAAAAAAAAAAAAAAAAATGCAATCTGCTACGGACTCACTATGCTCCTCTCTGAATACCTTGAAGTGTCTACTTTCCAAAATAGGGTCATTTGTGGGGTGTGTTTACTGTCCTTGCATTTTGGGGGGTGCCTAATTGTAAGCACCCCTGTAAAGCCTAAAGGTGCTCACTGGACTTTGGGCCCCTTAGTGCAGTTAGGCTGCAAAAAAGTGCCACACATGTGGTATTGCCATACTCAAAAGTAGTATAATGTGTTTTGGGGTGTATTTTTACACATACCCATGCTGGGTGGGAGAAATATCTCTGTAAATGACAATTTTTTTTTTTTTTTTTACTACACACAATTGTCCATTTACAGAGATATTTCTCTCACTCAGCATGGGTATGTGTAAAAATACACCCCAAAACACATTATACTACTTCTCCTGAGTACGGCGATACCACATGTGTGGCACTTTTTTGCACCCTAACTGCGCTAAGGGGCCCAAAGTCTCCAATGAGTACCTTTAGGATTTCACAGGTCATTTTTGTTTCAAGACTACTCCTCACGGTTTAGGGCCCCTAAAATGCCAGGGCAGTATAGGAACCCCACTAATGACCCCATTTTAGAAAGAAGACACCCCAAGGTATTCCGTTAGGAGTATGGTGAGTTCATAGAAGATTTTATTTTTTGTCACAAGTTAGCGGAAATTGATTTTAATTGTTTTTTTTTTTCACAAGGTGTCATTTTCCGCTAACTTGTGACAAAAAATAAAATCTTCTATGAACTCACCATACTCCTAACGGAATACCTTTGGGTGTCTTCTTTCTAGAATGGGGTCATTTGTGGGGTTCCTATACTGCCCTGGGATTTTAGGGGCCCTAAACCGTGAGGAGTAGTCTTGAAACCAAATGTCGCAAAATGATCTGTGAAATCCTAAAGGTACTCATTGGACTTTGGGCCCCTTAGCGCACGTAGGGTGTAAAAAAGTGCCACACATGTGGTACCGCCGTACTCAGGAGAAGTAGTATAATGTGTTTTGTGGTATATTTTTACACAAACCCATGCTGGGTGGGAGAAATATCTCTGTAAATGACAATTTTTTTCTTTTTTTTTTTTACACACAATTGTCCATTTACAGAGAGATTTCTCCCACCCAGCACGGGTATGTGTAAAAATACACCCCAAAACACATTATACTACTTCTCCTGAGTATGGCGATACCACGTGTGACACTTTTTTGCAGCCTAGGTGCGCTAAGGGGCCCAACGTCCTATTCACAGGTCATTTTGAGGCATTTGTTTTCTAGACTACTCCTCATGGTTTAGGGCCCCTAAAATGCCAGGGCAGTATAGGAACCCCACAAGTGACCCCATTTTAGAAAGAAGACACCCCAAGGTATTCCATTAGGTGTATTGATTTTTATTGTTTTTTTTTCACAAAGTGTCATTTTTCACTAACTTTTGACAAAAAATAAAATCTTCTATGAACTCGTCATACACCTAACAGAATACCTTGGGGTGTCTTTTTTCTAAAATGGGGTCACTTGTGGGGTTCCTATACCGCCCTGGCATTTTACGGGCCCAAAACCGTGAGTAGTCTGGAAACCAAATGTCTCAAAATGACTGTTCAGGGGTATAAGCATCTGCAAATTTTGATGACAGGTGGTCTATGAGGGGGCGAATTTTGTGGAACCGGTCATAAGCAGGGTGGCCTTTTAGATGACAGGTTGTATTGGGCCTGATCTGATGGATAGGAGTGCTAGGGGGGTGACAGGAGGTGATTGATGGGTGTCTCAGGGGGTGGTTAGAGGGGAAAATAGATGTAACCGAGGTGATCGGAAGGGGGTCTGAGGGGGATCTGAGGGTTTGGCCGAGTGATCAGGAGCCCACACGGGGCAAATTAGGGCCTGATCTGATGGGTAGGTGTGCTAGGGGGTGACAGGAGGTGAATGATGGGTGTCTCAAGGTGTGATTAGAGGGGGGAATAGATGCAAGCAATGCACTGGTGAGGTGATCAGGGCTGGGGTCTGAGGGCATTCTGAGGGTGTGGGCGGGTGATTGAGTGCCCTAGGGGCAGATAGGGGTCTAATTTGATGGGTAGCAGTGACAGGGGGTGATTGATGGGTAATTAGTGTGTGTTTAGGGTAGAGAACAGATGTAAACAATGCACTTGGGAGGTGATCTGACGTTAGATCTGCGGGCGATCTATTGGTGTGGATGGCTGATCAGGTTAGGGGCTGATTGATGGGTGGCAGTGACAGGGGGTGATTGATGGGTGGCAGTGACAGGGGGTGATTGATGGGTGATTGACAGGTGATCAGTGGGTTATTACAGGGAAGAAAAGATGTAAATATTGCACTGGCGAATTAATAAGGGGGGGTCTGAGGGCAATCTGAGCGTGTAGGCGGGTGGTTGGGTGCCCGCAAGGGGCAGATTAGGGTCTGATCTGATGGGTAACAGTGACAGGTGGTGATAGGGGGTGATTGATGGGTAATTAGTGGGCGTTTAGGCTAGAGAACAGATGTAAACACTGCACATGGGAGGTGATCTGACGTCGGATCTGCGGGCGATCTATTGGTGTGGGTGGGTGATCAGATTGCCCGCAAGGGGCAGGTTAGGGGCTGATTGATGGGTGGCAGTGACAGGGGGTGATTGATGGGTGATTGACAGGTGATCAGGGGGATAGATGCATACAGTACACAGGGGGGGGGGGGGGGGTCTGTGGAGAATCTGGGGGGGGGGGGTGATCAGGAGGGAGCAGGGGGCAGTTTAGGGCATAAAAAAAATAGCGTTTACAGATAGTGACAGGGAGTGATTGATGGGTGATTAGGGGGGTGATTGGGTGCAAACAGGGGTCTGGGGGGTGGGCAGGGTCTGAGGGGTGCTGTGGGCGATCAGGGGGGGGGGGGGAATCAGTGTGCTTGGGTGCAGACTAGGGTGGCGGCAGCCTGCCCTGGTGGTCCCTCGGACACTGGGAGCACCATTGTATTGTATTGTACCATTGTACCATCGGCCATTTGTACATGCGGCGGTCGGGAAGTGGTTAAATTAACTTTCCAGCGTTTTACAATTGAAAAAGTGCCCAAAACTTGGTAAAAAGGTACTATAAAAATTACTTTGAGTATTTTATGGTTTGCTGGTGGTCTAAAGGGCAATTATGACAAGGTGTAAAAATATCCCCTGCCTAGGAGAACTCAGGAGAAAAAGTGAATTACATATGGCCCGAGGTGTTAAACACCATTACACTTTTCAACAAAAGCTCTGCTAGTGTTATTTAAAGTGGTATCAATTAGTAAAAGACTGCAGTAATTTGTCTTTGTTGATCAGTCATCTTGCATCTCTCCTTTCCCTACTCTGCAATAAAGGGACCCTGAGCACTTGTTAAAAATGGAATAGTGACTTACCTGGGGCTTCCTCCAGCCCACCATAGGCTGCAAGGTCCACCGGCGTCGTCCTGGATCCTCTCCCGGTCCTGTCATCAGATGACTTCGGTTCGAAATAGTCAGGCCTGCTTCTTGCTTCAAGCCGGCCGGCTACACATCATCCTACACATGCGTGGTTCAATATTACAGAATCGGACATGCGCAGGACTCTCACGCCGCCTGGCGTGAGGACGCTAATTGAGAAAGCGGGAAGCAGGCCTGACGCCGAAATAGTCTGATAACGGAGCCGCCAGCTGGGTCCGAGAGAGGAGCCAGGAGGACCTTGCAGCCTACGGTGTGCTGGAGGAAGCCCCAGGTAAGTCAGTATTTCATTTTTAACAAGTGCCACATTAGAGACATGTATTAGTAAGACATATAACGCCGCTGCAACCTATTTTAGGTACTGGGTGATGCCAACAGTAACAAGATCAGCAATGCATAGTTACCAGTATTGTACCGCAAGGCACCTGTAATTGACTTCCCTCACCCTGTCCCCCCACATAGACTCACCTACACTTATCCCCAACTTCTCTACTCGGTGCTGCGTGGTATCAGCAGCTGCCACCCTGCTATACAATAGCTGAGCACCGGCTATGCACTTTCCAATATCCAGCTCTTTGCTTTACCATCAGACATACAATCCCTGGTAGCCAAGCACCAGCTATGCATTAGACAATTGCTGGCATTTAACTGGAAAACAGCAAAATGCCTGCATCCAATGTTAGAAGTAGTACAGCCCACTAACCACCCTGCACACAGCTACTCTGTAGTCAAGCGCTAACATCAAAAATAAGAACTCAGTGCTCCATAGCCACACTTATATACTGCAGTCTATGCTGGCACCACAGTGACTGATTGGCAACAGCCTGGAGCTAGGCCACACTGCTTCAGAAAGATGCTCACAAACCAGTGAAAATGTGCTCATTCCCCTAAGGACATTTAAAAAGGCTGAACTGAGGGATGAGCTGAAGTGGTCTGCTCTAATCAGTGCATATTCGTAATAAAAATGTGCGCACACAGAATTGACACTTGCACACAGGGCTGTGGAGTCAGAATTGGAGTCTGAGTTGAGAAGTAGGGGCAATTTTGGGCACCCGGAGTCGGAGTCGTGGTTTTATAAACTGAGGAGTCCGAGTCGGGTGATTTTTTGTACAAAATCTACAGCCCTGTTAAAGAGACACTGAAGCGGAAAAATATATATGATATTATGATTTGTATGTGTAGTACAGCTAAGAAATAAAACATTAAGATCAGATACATCAGTCTAATTGTTCCCAGTACAGGAAGAGTTAAGAAACTCCAGTTGTTATCTCTATGCAAAAAAGCCATTAAGCTCTACGACTTTGAAAGTCGTGGAGAGGGCTGTTTTCTGACTTTTATTATCTCAACTGTTTGTGAACTATTTACTATTTATCTGCCAGAGGAGAGGTCATTAGTTCACAGAGTGCTCTGAAAGAATCATTTTGAATGCTGAGTGTTGTGTAATCTGCACATATTATAGAATGATGCAATGTTAGAAAAAAAACACTATATACCTGAAAATAAAAATATGGGAATATTTTCTTTGCTGCTAATCTTCTAGTAATTATTCATAGTACACAACCAATTCACTATATCATTTTTTTTTCGCTTCAGTGTCTCTAAGTATTAAGGCCCGTACACACGCTTGATTTGTAGGAACGACGGGTCTGTCAGATCCTCCCGCTGGGCGGGCGTTCCAGCGACAGTCAGTCGTGTGTACAGTCTGTCTGCAGACTGATAAGGCTGTGTCTGAGCGCTCCGCCGGACTGTACACAACCTCGTCAGCAAACCGGCAATGCTTGTTTTTGCCCAAAGCCTTTCTGAACAAGTCCAGAGCCATGTGGCCACTCCCACCTGTGATTCCGCGGCCCTACTCCAGCTTGACGCCACCAATCAAGAGAAATGTTAATTTGTATTAGCCGATTGTACCTTATATTTACATAAGGTGCAAAGTAAATTGATTATTTAACACGCTGGAGGGGTTCCTTAAAATGTGAAGTATTACTTCACAGGTTCATGCTTGGTCTCATAACCTCAGCAATGAGCAGGTTCAGCTTGTACTGAGGCATAAAATGCAAGGAAAAGTATTTGATTTAAGAAAACTACTTTCATGGAAACCGCATATCATGGGTTGCCACATGTGTAACTAAGAATCCTTGTTAATACAGACCTAGTAATGCAGGTTTCAGTGAGTAGTGTTTTTACACCAGTTTTTACTTAGCTCACTTCCTTACACATAAAATTTGATTTATATTCAGCCAATCGTTAAAATATAAAGGGTATAGACCACAACAACCAGCAAAACGCGCACAAAACTCATAACTCAGAAGTGTGTACATACTTCAGTTTGCTACTGGTGGAGCAGTTGCCAGAACATGTCACATGACATCAGGCAGAAAATAGAAGCAGCCTCCAACTATAGTTAGAGCCATGACCACTGGGGGAATGTCACTAGCGCTAAATGTGCAGCTGAATTCACATCCTGTGTGGATTAGCGGTTAGTGCTATTCACAAGCATTGTCGATATCTCTGTTATAACATAAGTACCACCCAGACAAATCATTTTTTTTTTAAAGTATAGTTGAGCACTTACCCTCTGAAGTTCGGCATCCGGGTCTGGGTGCCCCTCCGCCAGCAACCGTTGTCTGATTTCTTCAAGTTCCTCTTTTTCTCGCTTTCTGTCCCGTTCATCTGCTTCAATCTCTTTTTCTCGATCCCTTAATCTCTTCTGGAGAGCACTTCCCCTGCAACAGATAGTTTTGCATAATTATGGACATGTCACAACAAACCTATGAACGTCAATATCTGTAAAGAAAATAACTTGCATACCGTGTAAAGCTTGAAGAGCTATTGATTGGTAAAAATGTTTATGTACAAGAACTGCTTACAAAAAGGTTAAAATGCACTGATGGTGACATTAAGCTTTGTGTGGTCACCCACCCTATTGCTTACTCTTATTTGAAGCTTTAAAGAGGAACTCCAGTGAAAATAATGTAATAAAAAAAGTGCTTCATTTTTACAATAATTATTTATACATGATTTAGTCAGTGTTTGCTCATTGTAAAATCTTTCCTCTCCCAGATTCACATTCTGACATGTATTACATGATGACATTGTTACTGTGGGCAGATTATGTAGCTGTTTCTAGCTGGTCTGGCTTTAACAGACAGCTGTAAGCAGCTATTTCCTGTCTGTGAACATTGTTACATTGTGGCAGTTTGCCCAGAGTACCCTACGGTACCAGAGCCTCTTGTGGGAGGGGTTTCAGCACAAAATCAGTCATACAGCGCCCCCTGATGGTCTGTTTGTGAAAATCATTATTTTTCTCATGTAAAAGTGGGTATCAGCTACTGATTGGGATAAAGTTCAATTCTTGGTCGGAGTTTCTCTTTAAAGCAAACATTAAAGTGTCCTAATATTGACATATAGCAGTGGCTGTTAGTTTAATGATTATGGGCTCTGCCTCTGATAGATGGACAAGACTCACTAACACTGCTACTGCCTACTGAGCGCACTATAATGACTGCAGCTCATGCACTTTGAGTCCGCCAGGAGAAAAGCACAATACACATGTTTAAATATACAAAATGTGGTGCAGTTCCATTCGATTTGTAGGCATGGGTGCTGAGAGACGCCATGGTCTGGAAAAAATAATCGCCATTACCTTCAAAATAAAAAAGCAGCATAACAAACCATTACCTGTAATACTTTGGGTCATCCCTGTCATCATCATAATCTTCCAAGAACTCCTTCAGTCTTTTGGCTTCCTTTGCCTGTTATACAAGTGACGATCAGTTACCATAATTATAAAAAAAAAAAAAACTAAACAAGAATCTGTATCAGATGGTCTTTCTATAAAACATACCGTATCTCTACGTCTTTCCTCCTCCCTTTCCTGTTCTTTTTCATAATCTCTGGCTTTTTTCCTCTCCCGAATTTCCCAGTTTTTGAGACGCTGGAGGAAAAAAAACTCAATTTTAGGCTTCTTCATTCAATGTGAATGCAGATTCTTGTAAACATAAGGGTGCTGCTTGTCTTCTGTACACGATGTTGGGGAGACATTGCATACAATTACCTCTTGATATGCAGCTTCCTTTTCTCGCAGTTTTCTTTCCAGTTTTCGCCGTTCATAAGCTTCTTCTTCATCTTCCTCCCTGTCCCGTTTCTTCTCTTTATCTCTTTCCCTATCTCTGTCTCTGTCTCGTTCTCTCTCTCTTTCGCGTTCTCGTTCACGCTCTCTCTCTCTGTCCCGGTCTCTGCTTTTCTCCCTATAAAGAGATGATAATCTTCAAACAAACCTGTATCACAATTGTTTATAGATATTTAAAGGGGCACCATTATGAAAAACACAGTTTTTATACAATAAATACAATCGATGATTTATGCGATAAAGGAAATAAAAATCAACAGTTACAATGTTAAAAGCTTGCTTAAAGTGAACCTCCAGATTAAAAATCTACTCAGCAGCACTGAAAAGGCTTGGTGTTTCTTTAACAGTTTCACAGCATCAAAACTCTGATTTTCTTACCAAAGCCTCATTTTTAGCTGTACAGAAGCTAAACTCCACCCCATCATAGAAAACTGCCAGGGCATTTTTCTCCTGATGCTGTGCAAAGCATGATGGGATTTCTAATGTTGTTCTCGTTGCCTAGCAACTGGAAGGGGTGATCAGGACACAGGACAGTTGGAACTGTGTCTCATGCTCCCTGTAACCTCCTTTCAACCAAAAAGATGGCTGCCCTATTTAGATACACACTTTCTGAATTGGATACAAGGGATGTATGCGGGCCCTACAGCCTTGGTGAGAGATTCTCTGGTCATAGCTCACAAACCTTTGATATTAAACAAGGCACACTATCCCCCTTGTTTTTTATCCTAGCCCTAGAACCCTTTGCTTGCCACTTACCTGATAACATTAACATCAAAGGAGTAGAATGCGCTGACCTATCCCATAAACTCCTTATGTTTGCAGACGACACCCTGGTATTCTTAACGCAGCCCCACATTTCCATTCCAAATGCTCTTCAAGCCTTCGCTCACTTTGCCCGGGTATCAGGTCTACAAATTAATGTTGAAAAATCCAAGGCCATAGGAATATTTTTACACCCCCATGATTTGGACCAGTGAGTCCAATCCCTACCTTATCTTGGTATCACTCTCACTCCTAATTACGCCTCCCTCTTCTCGGCCAATTATCCTCCACTGTTGAAAACACTTTCTGCCTTGGCCGACCGGTGGTCTCACTCCCCCTAATCATGGCTAGGCAAGATTAATGTTATTAAAATGTCCTATTTACCCAAGCTTCTTTATTATTTTAGCACTCTTTAAGTTCAAGTCCCAAGCCACTAGTTGCACATCTTTCAAAGTAAAATCATCATCAATTTATATAGGGTCGCAAATGTCCCAGGGTCTGTAAGACAACTCTTTTTGCTCATAAACTAGATAGGGGCCTAGGAGTCCCACAGATCTCATCATATTACCGAGCGGCGACCATAGTCCAACTTACTCGCTTATTCCAGACAAAAGAGACCCCTTCTTTGGGTCTTCCTATAAATACGTAGATGCGCTCCCTTGCTGCCCAGTACTTTGTTTTGGCTCCCCTCGAAAGCGAGACCACCCTTACTAACCCCCCCCCCCCCATGGCCCATTGCCTTCAGGTGTGGGACTCTATCCGCTACTCCGCTAACCTCCAATCTCCATTTATGCCCCTGCTCCCATTAATAACCTGTTCCCTACGGGCTGCGAGGATCCAACAACGTTCTCTTGGTGGAGCACGTAAGATCGCACTTAAGTCACACACTTCCTTACATCCAGAGGTTTTTCTTCTTGGTCAGACATACAATACATACAATAAAAATTTCAGGCTTCCCCCAGAGAATTTTTCCGATACCTACAAATAAGGCATTGGTTTAAATCTCTCACTTGACATAAAGCCCCGCCTTACACTGACGCCCTACGAAAATATTTGTCTTCACCGTCCTAGCACCAAAGGCTTGATCTCAATACTATATGCATTTCTAACTCTTCCATCCCCTCCAGTAACACATCCCTACACTTCAAGATGGGAAGCAGATCTTGCTGGTCTCAAAGACAGAGAAGACTGGATGGACATCTAGAGTAGAATTTCCGGCTGCTCCTGCTATCTATATATAGTTGAGGCAGCTTACAAGCAGGGCTGTGGAGTCGGTACAAAAATCTTCCGACTCCAGCTCCGACTATGAAACCACGACTCCGACTCCGGGTAACCAAAATGGCCCCGACTCCTCGACTCCGACTCCTTAGTCTAATATTTAACAGGGCTGTGGATTTTGTACAAAAATCACCCGACTGACTCCTCAGTTTATGAAACAACGACTCCGACTCCGGGTGCCCAAAATTGCCCCGTCCGCTAGCCCTTACTGTTTCCGAGACTGCAGAGTGCTCGGCGATATGCTACATACTTGGTGGACCTGTCCATGACTCACTTGGTTTTGGTGTCAAGTATATAAACTACTCTCCTCCCTTTTCCATCAGCCAATCACTAGAGACCCCTGGCAAGCTTTATTGCATGAAAAGATAGGATCCTTAAATCCTGTGCAAAATAAATTAGCTTCCATAGTCTTCTCAGCAGCTACCACAATAGCACGGAACTGAAAGAAACCTTCGGTCCCCATTAACGAAGTAAAATCTAGAATTAACTCAATTATGGTAAATTAAAATCTAACCAGCATACTCGGGGATACCCAAGTCAAGTTCGAAAGGATTTGGGACTCCTGGATCCGTCTGGAACATCCAAGTCTGGAGATGTCTTTCATTACGAGGCTGTAAGGTGGACCCTTACTCTTGTTCTCTTCTCCACCTCCTCTCTTTCTCAGTTCTTTTTTCCTTTCTTCCCTCTCTCAACCTCAATTACCATCTGCTGACGCCTACGGTCATAATCTTTCCTGCTCTGCCTGTCTATCGCTGGACAACAGGCGTCCAGGAATGTAATCATAAAGCCCGAATTTAACCGGGCCCCTCAAACCCCATCCCTAAATTTTCCATCAGCAAGCCCCAGATAGCTGGACCTAGTCCTCTGAGGGTTCACTGGAGATTTTCAGACGGTAGTAACCCTATATTAAGTTGTTCAAATGGTTGCTAAACTATACTACTGGTCATCATACCTGCTCCCTCCCTACCAAGTAAAGATTATATGATGTGGATATCTGTATAAGCTATTCCCATTGTCCTTTCTATGTTGGTTATATCTTACTATTCGATTTGTTTGAAGAATTGAAAAATTTCAATAAAAACTTTGAAAACTAAAAAAAAAAAAATTTGCTGGTTGAATTTAAAGTAACTAAGTCAAAAAATGTTTTTTAAAAAATTATGAATTATTATGGGCAGCACTGTATATTTTGTCTATCACTCACCCATATCATATCATTTGGTCAATGGGAACAGCTTAGTAAGGTGGGAAAGTAATGACAATTTACAACGCAGGTCTGAGTGTACAGCCCATGTTAACCCTTAAAGGCCACCTACTTTGGGTAAGTGCCGCATTCCATGGACAACAAGGATGACGAACAAAGAAGGCAAGATCACCAACATCAAAGCTGACACAGGATGGAGCTTAAAGCGGAATATAACCCTGCATTTCAACTTTACTCTAAAACATTATTTACAGTATATTATATGCAACCAGCATTTTTTTTTTACTAGACCAGCATTGGAAGAGTTACACAGAGCTTTAAAGTTCCTGGAGAACTGCAGATGCATCCGAAGCTTACATAGATACATTTTGTTTACATAAATGTATCTAAGTGTGGAATGTGACTCACTCTCTCTGACTGAGAAGGAGCTGGAGGACAGCCAAAGAGTGTGTAACATTTATCACTTGTTACATTCTATTTAGTTAAATGTATCTATCTGAACTTCTGCATATCTCTCCACGGAACTTTAAACCTCTGTGTTTAACCCTTCCAATGCTGGTCTAGGAAAAAAAAATATGCTGGTTGCATATAATATGCTGTAAATAATGTTTTAGAGCAAAGTTGAAATGCAGGGTTATATTCCGCTTTAAAGAGAATCTGTACTCTAATATTCTTACAATAAAAAGCATACCATTCTATTCATTATTTTCTCCTGTGCCCCTCTGTGCTGTTTCTGCCACTCTCTGCTGCAATCCTGGCTTGTAATTAACAGTTTTAGGCAGTGTTTACAAACAAACTAACCAGCTTCTAATAGGCTCAGCTAAGCATAGTGTGTGAGTCATTCAGAGTATGCAGGGGGCCTGCAGAGGGTGTGTATCGCTTCTACCAATCACAAGCAGCCCTGCACATTCCACACAATCAAGCTTTAGCCCGACAAACAGGACAGAGGAAAGATACATTGATTTATTACAGAGACAGTGCAGTTAGGAAAGACTGCAGTAAGCCAGAGCAGATTAGAACAGGCATAGGAACTTATAGGATAGAAGAACTAAGGCTGAAAAATTTGTTACAGAGTCTCTTTAAGGCAACTGTCAGAAATGGTACAAGATTGAACAGCATGGAGAGAGCTAACCCATAGAATCGCCAAGAGTAGGATACGAATGAATGGATAACATCATCATCATCATCATCAATATGCACATGATCTAATATCTCTGTCTAGTGCAGCCAGGACCACTTAAGCAACAAAAAACTATTGTAAAGGCAAGTGGGAGATTTTTTTTTTAATAGTCGATTGTACCTTATTGTAAGAGAGTACACAGTAAATGGATTACTACACACACTGGAAGTACTCTTTCTGATATTTGTGCAGAATGTGTTGCCTAAAGAAACTGAGAAACTGCAGCAAAGATCCAACCACCATATACTGCCCTGATTCACAGTAAAACATGCTGTAGTATATCTGATGATATTCATCCAGAGATTTCCTAATGAATATTACAATGTGTCATTCATTTATGTAAGGGCTTACCTTGATCTGCTCCTGTCTTTACTATGATCTCTTGCTCGTTCTCGTTCCTTTTCACGATCACGCTCTCTATCACGGTCTCTATCTCGGTCTCTATCTTTCCTGTCACGATCTCTTTCTCGCTCTCTTTCCTTTTCCTTCTCCCGCTCTTTATCTCGTTCTCTCTCACGCTCTCTCCTTTCACGCTCCCGCTCCCTCTCTCTTTCTCGCCTTTCTTTTTCAATTTCTTGTCTCTCCTTATCCTTTTTGCCTTTTTCTTCTTCAAGCTTCTACAAAAAGAGAGATGAAGTATTAATGCTGAGGGTTTGGAAGCAAAGGATCAAAACAAAAAAAGAAAAGCCAATCAAAATGTGTAGTAAAAAGAAAAAAGGCACAAGACTAGATTCCGTGCAAGAAGTAAACAGCTACGAGGACAATCTCCAACCATGGATTCTGTAAGGGTTCTCGGGCTCATAATAAAGCAGCACTTCATATCTGACAGAAAAAAAAAATACTGGCTAGAGGTAAAAAGACTACACACAACCACAGGACCGCTGGAAGAACAGCATGTATGAGGAATACCCAGAAACCCCACAATTACTTATTTCAAACGCCTATTAGGTTATTTTTCCCCAAGGCAACCTGATAAATAATTGGCTTCTTTCAAACGGACACTAGCACATTGAGGAATACTTACAGAACAAAGCTTCTACCATCTATCCTTGACAGAGCAAGTTAGCCTGTTGGGATATTGCTGTGGAATTGAACTTCCTTCTCCGTCAAGCAAGCTCCATTAGGATAAGGTATCTTTAAAGTGAAATAATGCAGTTAAGTACTACCTAAGGATGAGGATGAGACCCATTTCTCTTTCAAATTCAAGTAGCAAAAATGAATGTGAATGCCTTCCATGCAAATTCTTCCAATAAAAGAAAAAGATGGCTTTGAGAACTGGTGCTCAATATGGCACAGTTGGCTACTTGAGGGTAAAAATTTTTTTTTTTTTAATCTTAGTGGGTGCCAACATTCTTCAGTCATCTGCCTGGTGCTTAAACACCAATTGCAAAGATAAAAATAAAAAGATCTTATTAAATACTTCATTTTATTATAATTTAACTATCATAGAAATTTGTTTACTTATAAAATATCTGCCTTTTTGCTCCAGAAAAATTCAGTAAACTTTTCTATGGAAATAATCAATAAGGTACTGAGAGGACTAACCGATCAAAAGCCATCATGTGACTACATAAGCAAGAGGGCTCTTAATGAAAGGTATGAAATTGCAGAAGCACTTAACAAAACAAGCTAATTTTTACAGCACAGCCATACTGTGTATGACGTTTGGGTGGAATAGTGAACGCATAAAAGTGCACTCAGCAGCACAAGCCCGATTTCCCCCTCTCACCAACCTGATAGAAGATGTCCAGAGCGGCAGCACAGAGGAAAGAGGGGCAGAGATTTTAGTCAGATTCAGTCTACTTGTAGATAAGCTGCAAATGCTCAGATGTGAGAATCTACAAAACACAGAGCATGTGACTGACATCTTCTGCTGTGGATATCAGGCTGCTGAGAGTAAGTGGTTAGGGGCTGTGATGCTGAGGACAATTTAAGTTACTAAGTTTGGTGCACAAAGTTAAGACTTAGGGCCTGTATGTGCAGTGCAGTCAACTTTGACACGTGGTGTGTGTGATCTGCATGGAGGTATAAAGGTCCACAGACTTACATTAATGTGCACATGTATGCTATGCGTTATCGTATGGCAGTGGACATTTGTACGGCCGGCATCACAAAGTTCTTTTCTATTGAGTTGTGGGCTGCATACTTGCAGGTATTAACGCATATGAACGGGTTATGGGCCTTGAAAAATATACATGTGAAAACGCTTTTGCGCTTTAAGACCGGTATAGATATCATGAGCAGATCACTATTGCTGCAATTTCATACATTCCATAAATAGCCCCCCAGCTTAAATAGTAAGGCTAGTTACACAATGGGGCACATCTTGTAAAAATAGGACTGCAACGCAACGGCAGGGAGTAGTCATATTGCATGATACATGTGTGATGCAACATATACAGTACATGAAAAGTATTTGTCACTTCAACTGTAAACACGCATTTTGTAAGGTACTGCACAGCATGCCTTGCGTTATTCTGGCGGATTCCCCTGAACCGAGCCAACGCCACATTACCATATAATCGCATTTGCTATGCAATGTTATTGTCCGATACAACGTATCCGTGTGAAAGTAGCTCAGCAACTTGGATTTTGGCCTCTGAAGAAGTTTGACTCGCAAAACATCGGCCATCTACATCGTGTCTGTATCGGTTTGTACCGGGGATGAAATAAGTTGCCGACATTGCTATTGGAGCGGATCTGGTGCTCGGATTCTGTTTTCTATTTTTATTTTTTGCATGAAAAGCAGCTAAATCTGGTGGCTCCTGCTTCTAACGGGGTAGTCTTATCAGAACCCTACTGATTATTCCCAAAGGAAAGGTGATGGGAACATTTTGGGGAAGAGAGGCATACATTCAAAAAATTAAATGGTTTTCTTGAATAGTGACATTGTCAGTCAAAAAAAAAAAAGTCATTTAAAAAAAAAAAAATCTCATTTAATGGATATTTTTTATATCACTTTTGCAAAGACCTGCTACTAAGGTATCATTGAATTTAGGAGAAAGCAGGTGAAAAAATATACACAGACATGAAATGCTGCTTTGGAGCATTAAAAAAATAAAAATAAAGACAAGAGTGTGTACCAGAAGAGGGACTCCCGAGTACACAGCATGGGTTCAAGTACTACAAGGAGAAACTGGTGGACGCTTTGATTCAGTGCAATGGCAACATTTACCTACAGCAGGACTAGGAATTTCAGCATCAGCACACTTACAAACGTTGGTTTAGCTCTTCAGAGATGATGCTAAACTTAGATACAGTCGAGAAGGTTGGAAATCGCTTGCAACATGGAATCTACAGGGGGAATCCATTCGTTCCATAGCAATGGGCAAAATGTATCATTTTAAACGTGGAAAAAGGAAAAAAAACACAAATGTGTCTACGCCCAGAGTACCTTGAACACATTGGGAACAAGACATCCAAAGATCATATATTCAATCCTTGTTAGCAATTGTTTTGAATTAACTTACAGATGATGAGCTAGGACATGGCTCTCCAACACGGGATTAACTTTGCCTACAAGCTATGATTCTGGGAGGAAGAGCAAGTACATTTTCAAAGACAGACAAGACCATTCTAGGCTCAACAAATATGTTACACTTCATGGCATATCCTAATAAGCAATAACTTTAAATCCCTTCACTGTCATGTTTTAAACATCACTTTAAAAAGTAAAACTACAGCAATACAAGCAAAACAATTGGTTTTAAAACACAAAAAGGTATTGAATGAAAACGTTAAAAACATCTTACCTTCTCAAGCAGTGGCGCTTGAAGCCCGATGAGAAAGTGTTTATATGTGAAAAAAGGTACAGAGGGAGGGAAAAGTCTATCAAAAGCAAAGGATCAGGGCCAAAATGCAAGGGGATAAGCAGTGTGTCAAGTGTTATGCAAAGGTGAGAAGAAAGGGCAAAGGAAAGGCTGAGGTAGGAAAAGTAAAGGTTAAACACAAAGTGCTTCAAACAGAGGACTAAATATAATTTGTTTTATCCAAATTGAAATGTTGTCATTTGGGGCATCTCTTTAACAACTTACCTCTTTTCAGAAATTACATATGATTTGTTTACCTGAACCAGCATAAGCCATACTTACATTACAGGCGCCAAGTTTCATGTGATGATCCCAAAATATTACACAGAAGGGATTTCACCATCTGGGAACTTAAGTTATTTTCAAATCAATTAAACCTTCTGTCATATTAGATCTGAAAGGGTGGTCTATGGTAATCTACATTTTTTTTCTTCTTTTACAAGGCCAAATTAAGTCTTATTGCACTTTGTTACAAGGTATGTTGGATAAGAAGGAAAAAAAACAAAAAAGGATAGAATAAAGTTACAGAAAGAAGATAGAGGGTATATGGGGAAAAAAAAAAATCTTACCTTACTGTCTTCAGATTCATCAGTGCTGCAAATGGACACCCCCTACATTACTGATACCCTGACAGCCACAAGGAGGCTACAGTGTTATTTTAGATAGCCCTAACATAAACATGCAAAGGTTCACTGTGCTCGAGTCTGGCTCTGGGATAGATCACAACAGAGCATCTACACTGCAGTATTTACACCCCAAATGTAAAGTAATGCCCCTTCAATCCCTTCATCTGCATCAATCAATGAAGAAAATTCATGACTTTAGTCACCAATTTAAAATGGACCTATAGGAAGTATACAGACTTAGCATATAGCACTGTGCTTATGTTTCATGGACATGAAAATGGCAATTAGACACTTTAGTTCATCACCCTACTGTTTTTCTTTTCTGCAGGCTTATCTGATGATGCCTCATAAAGGAATGTTGGGAGCTTTTAACAGAGACTGCAGGTAAATCTCTACCTCACAGTAGTTCTGCACTTGTGTCAAAAGGTATTCTTAACCATCAAAAAGCAATCCTGAAGCCACCCCCCATCACCCATAAAAAAAGGGGTTATATAACTACCTCAGTAGTGGGAAAGCCTCTGATAGTCCAAAATCTTCCTGGGTCTTTCTCCAGCCCAAGGTCCTTCTAAACATATTCAATCCAGAGGGTCCAATATTCACACTCGGTATGTGCAAATATGGACCATGCTTGCCCAGTAGGACACCGCGCTTGTGCATGGAGGAGTATGTGTGTGGATTGTATGCACACATCCCAAGTACTAGTGCGTTTGTCTATGGCCATGCTCTCAGAGAGAAGACAGAGGGATGCTTCGCTGGATCCGCGGGCCGCAGAAGGATGCTGGATGCCTCTACAAAAACTAGAAGCTTCCCACTACGGAGGTAAGCAAGTATATTTTTCTTTCTTTTAGAGAAGGGGGGGGGGGGGCGAGGCACACCCCCGTTCACACTGCACACGTTTCCAGCCGTGTTTTGGAAACGCATGTGGGAGGCCGACACGCACGACATCAGACAGTGCATAGAGTGCTTTGTCTCATGTTCACACTGCATGCGTTCCGGACCTGTGCGGTCCGGGAACGCATGCTGCATGCATTTTTTGCAAAAACGCACGGCTGTCCATTTTTCAGTGATGGGATCAGCCATGCAACGCATACAAACGCGGATGGCGTGTGTTCGCATGCGTTGCGTTCCGCGCGCAAGGCCGTCCGCGTTTGTAATTTGAACGGGGCCTTAAGGATTGCTTTGAGGCCCAAACTTTGTAGCACAGGGAATACCATATACAGTATATAAATTACACTTTAAAAAAAAACATGCTCATCAGGCATGGCAGCCTGGAAAAATATATTTTTTTTGTAAGCTTGTACAGTCAGTTGAGTCTGCCAATACAGGATATCTCTCGAGCTTCCAAAGTGAAATTCCACTCTTACAAAAATATATCTGTATCAAAGTTTTTTGTAATTAAAATGGTACCTAAATAGACAGTAGGGTGCCCAGTTTAATTTTTGCCTGGGGCTTCTGCCAGCCCCCTGTAGTTGTCCTGGTCCGTCATTGTCATTCCACTCCGATACCTTCAGCAGCAGTGTCCCTCGAAAGCTAACCGACTGACCCAGATGTGGGCTACTGCACATGGCCAGCCCTGCGGCTCCTCGATCACACTCCAGTACCCAAGAGCGTTCAGCACATGCACAGTTACAATTTTCAGAACTGTGCAAGCGCAGAACGCTCACGGCCATGAGGGCATGATCAAGGTGGCGCCCGCCCAGCCTGTACATACAGCTTTTGGAAGGGACAGCCGCTCAATGCAACAGAACGGAAAGACAACAAGGAACCAGGACAACTGCAGGGGGGGGCAGGAAGAAGCCCTAGGTAAGTTAATCTGGGAATTTTCTAGAATGGGGTTGGAACTCTGTGCTTCAGTAGACAGTCCAGGTAATGAATCTAAACAAATGTGTAATTTCACTTTAAGGATTGTTCTGGAGATTCAGAAGTTATCCCCAAGGTCAGCATTGCTCCTTACCCCTCCCGCTGGAAGCCGCTCCACCGTGCACCATCCAGCCATCCCTCCCTAACAACAGAAAGAATATCTAAGTTGTTGACGAATGACACACCTGCATACGCTTATGTCCTGATGCCCTAGGGGCCGTGCTAGAATTATTGACAATGTTTACGTAGCTTAAAACCAGGAAGACTTCAAGGTATACTACACAGAAACCATACGTTTCCAACAGCGTCTGATACTCTTCCAAATCCTGATCAGTTGTTTTAGGGTGCTTAAGCTTGGTTCACACTATTTTGAAGAAGAGGCAACCTATCCATACAGCATGGATACTAGGGATGGTCAATAAGATTTAAATAATTACAAGATAATCATTACGCAAATTTTGTATGCAAATTTATGAAGCTTGAAATTGGATAAATCTAATGAACCCAAGGTGGGAGGCGATTGGTCTGTTTTCAAGCTGTCTAACTTTACTTTCAAAATTTGAATTATCCTGTATCAATTCTGAATGATGTTCATCTCATTGTCCATGGATACTCTGTAGCACTAAATAGGTGTGTGGCAGTGTCTGCTGCACTTGTGGTTGGATGCATGGCATTCTATGGGATGAATGACAAGGCATCAGCTGACCCACAAAAATGTGCATGATAACGTTGTGCATTGTAGAAACTCAACAGAAAAACATTTAACAATGAAAAATGGACATGGAAAGCATGGTTCTGTTCTGCATGATCGTTGGTACACTGCCACATACTCAGAGAAACAGGCTGATAGTGGACATAGGTCCATATGCAATTCACCTTTTCTCCTGACACTTCTCCTAGGAGATAATGTTTTATCCTCTATTTAAAATAACTTTCGAGCATTTTAGAATTGAAAAAGTACCAAAAAATTGGTGGAAATGTACTATAAAACGTATTTTAAGTGTTTTCTTGCTTTCTGGTGGCTTAGAAGGCATTCCATTTACAAGTTGTGAAAGTATCACCTAGGAAAAAAACTCAAGAGAAAAAGTGAATTGCATATGGGCCATAGTGGGAACAGGCCTTCACAATTTCAGAAAATACCAGGCATTTTGTTTTCTGCAGGTAGCCCTTCCTCCCATTGAGTCGCAGTACCAAAATTGACTAATCACTGGTAAAATCTGCATGGCAGGCAGAGACATCCAGATAAACCACTAAGGAAATTGAAAACCTTCAGTACTAGCAATACTGAAATAATGTCTGGAGCCTGAGACTCAATCCTCCTCTACCTAATGAAAGTCAGATGATGTACTACAGATGAATCTGGCGCAGGTATCACAGAAGGAGGAACAAATGCCATATATATATATATATCGACAAGATGGACACAATAGGTCAGACTCAAGTAGAATGCACAGTTCACCATTTGTACTCCATCGCTGTCCATCCCTCTGGTTTTTGGGATTGTGATGCCTCTTCTCTAATACAACTTCATACTGCAGGAACAGTGATCTTGCCCAATAGAAATCATGTGCAGACTGTGCATCAAACTGCTCCCTCATCTCCTTTAGCACCTTTCCCTCTGCAGAGAGTGTGGGTTTCTCAGTGCCTATCTACAGGGCGAGTACCTCCTTCCCTTTACGAAGTACCATAGCAACCACTACTGTATGGAGCAACAATTAGTGGTAGGAGATGACAAACCTTGCATGTGCACTCTGAGTAGGGAGGGTAAGAATCAAGACAGTATGGCCTTGTACACAGTGGTGCCTCATAATGGCCGCTTTGTAACGCGGGTTGCCACACAGCAGTGCACATCAATGGTATGCGGTATGGTAACTTGCCACAAAAAGCGCACATTAACAGGTACATTGAAGGATACTTTTCATTGACTCTATGCTTAAATGTATGCGACGCAACGTGGCCCTAACATGCGGTACAACCTCTTTGTTCCATTGGGTTTCTGTTAGACAGGGAACAACGCAACATCCCACCGCGTACATGGTGTAAGGCTGGGTTCATACATAAATCTGTACAGTTTCATTCCAGTCACGCCCTGTCAGTTTTCAGGCCCTTTTTCACTAGCAATCGCTAAACGCCTACGATTGCGCAGTCCCTAATTTATTTCCGCGATTGCGATTTTGCATATGCAAAGCATTACATTGCAAAATCACGGTAAAAAAATCCCTCCGAGGCGCGATCGCGCTTTGGTAAAAATCGAATTGCAGAAGTGGAAAATACCAACCGTGATTCCTATTTAGCAAAGTTTGAGATTTCGCAATTCAGCAGCACAATCGCTGCCAGTGGAAAAGGGCCCAAAAACAGCATTCTATCAACGGATAAAAAACTGATGAAAACCGACAGGACTGAAACAGAAGTTTTGTGTGAGTTGTGTAATGGAAATGGAAAGCAGCTCTAGTGTTATTTTGATGTTAAGGCTAGGTATGTTTTAAAGTAATCAAACCTTTGCAAAGTCATTTAAATATTAGCAAAACAAAACTATGTTAAAGGGATACTATAGAGGGGTCAGGGGAAAATGAGTTGAACTTACCCGGGGCTTCTAATGGTCCCCCGCAGACATCCTGTGTTGGCGCAGCCACTCACCGATGCTCCGGCCCCGCCTCCGGTTCACTTCTGGAATTTCAGGCTTTAAAGTCTGAAAACCACTGCGCCTGCGTTGCCGTGTCCTCGATCCCGCTGATGTCATCAAGAGCGCACAGAGCAGGCCCAGTATGGTCTGTGTCTACGCAGTACACTCCTGGTGACCTCAGCGGGAGCGAGGACACGGGCGTGCAGGCGCAGTGGTTTTCTGACTTTAAAGTCAGAAATTCCTAAAGTGAACCGGAGGCGGGGCCGGAGCATCGGTGAGTGTCTGCACAGGCACAGGATGTCTGCGGGGGACCATTAGAAGCCCCGGGTAAGTTCAGCTCATTTTCCCCCGACCCCCCTACAGTATCCCTTTAAGCCCACAGAGTGACGCCGCAGAAACATTTAGCTAAGACTATTGGGCAGAAATACTGCTGCCACCCAACAAGTTACACATTTCGTGAAGTGATCAGGCACTGGATCGATATTAAGAATCTATTGTGTGCTCAACTGAATGGTAAAAGGAATGCACAGCGCTTGCTACATAAGCCAGTTGCCACTTTGCACATTTTTTTTTTTTTTTAGAGGGGGTATCCGAAATATATAATATAAAAACAGGAGCTCATACTTACATTCATATTCCATGTTACTTTCCAAGCTGTGAGTTTCATCTTGCATTAGTCACCATATGATCTCTATCATAATGGTGGGGGTCAATGAATAGATTAGCTTTAAAGGGAATTTACAATTCTTCCATGCATCTAAACTGTGGCATATGTGGAAACCACACAACTATTTTGTTTCTCTAAAAAGCGTGTAAAAAGCTTTAAATGTAATCAGCTCTTCCAAACAGTGATGTGTGATGTTGTTACAGAGTCAGATGTGCTATGGCAGTGAGATTACTTCAAAGTAATGCTGAAATGTGTTTCAATTTTGGAAACTAAGTTACTCTGTTTCGGAGAATTTATTATTACTTTTTGTTGTCATGGAGCATGAACAGCCAACTGACAACTAACATGAATAAAACTTGTTCATGTTGAACAGTGGTTAATAAACGTAAACTGCTCAACCTCAATGCCTGCATTCATCTTCTGACATAAAGGGGTGATGCTTGTGTTACAACTATTGGGGCTCTTGAATCTGCAAAAAGCACATTTTCTTGTGAACGGCAAAATATAAAAAAATGTCAATTACCTTGTGTGTGTCTCTGAATTTACTGATCTCGCGTGATATCAGATCTCGCTTATCCTCCTCCATTTCTATGGCGTTTATATCTTCCTGCTGTAAAAGGAGTGATACAGATTTAAAGCAACAGACTAAAAACTGAATAGCATATTATTCACTATGTTTAATCTACCAAATAAGTCATCTTGCTATAGATTATATTTCATTTTTTTTTATACATTTACATAGCATTGGCATTTTCTGCAGTTTTACCCAGAAAACTATGCAAATCTAGTCACTCATTATCCCCAAATGGGGAAGCCAACTTACACACCACTATGTTTATGGGTGAAAATCGACAATACAGGACAATTCAAACTCCACGCAAGAAGTCTCTAGGCCTGGATTCAGGTGCTACAAAAGTAACTGAGCACTCCCTGGATCTGATAAGACACTACAAATTTCTAGTTTCTGTAGAACTAAAATTTAGATATTGGTAATTTTTCTTTGTGAAGAAGGCTGTTCACACCTCAGAAATTTCATGTGTTGCACATTTTTTCTGCATTGCATTTGTACTGAGTTTTTCTGGTTTTTGTGCATTTCGCAATTTTCCAGTGTTTCAAAAATCGCACATCAGCATTGATGTGTTTAATGCAAGCCAATGTGGGATACAAAAAAATGCAGTTGTGTGAAAAATCGCAATTAGATACAGTGTCATGTAAATTAACTTGATTAGTAACTCATGGGGGGAGAAAAAAAACGGAGGAAAAAAATTAAGGAACACACCCAAAAAATTGTAATCACACATGCAAAAAAACAAACAAAAAAACCCCGTAGGGAATTGCATGTGAAATTCACATGGTTAAGTGTGAACACTACCCAACACTACTTGCACCATATGCAAGTAGTGTTGGGCAGTGTTCACGCTTATGGTAACTTACATCTAGGGATGGTAAATTAGATTAATACATCTGCGTTAATGCTAATTTATTGTATGTAGTTTTAAAGGACAACTGAGGTGACGTGTCATGATGAGACAGACACGTGTATGTACAGTGCGAAGCACAGAAATTACTAGGCGGTGTTTCTTTCTCTGTCTGAAAGAGTTAATAATCAAGTATACAGATTAATGGAGGTCTGGGCCTACCTGACCCCAAGACCTATTATAGAGCTATGGCACTTAACAGATTACTCGACTGGACCCATGGGCTGACCTCTAAAGGGTGGGTGATATTAGAGAAAACCCTGGCAGGAAGGGATCTGGCTAAAGCCCAGTGGGTACCTAAAGAATCTAGAGGATTCTCTAACTTATGCCCGCCATGGGTATTTCATGCACTAAAAATAGGGGACCTCTCTAACAAACACTATAAATGGTTCCCCCCAATCTCATTACTCTCCCCACTAGAAGGATTCCCATTATTCCCCCCGGGTATGGAAAGAGGATTTTTTGGAACCTGGAAGGGAGATCAACTATTATGCCTGGGTCATATCTGGAAAAGAGATAGACTCAAAACAATATTTGAATTAAGGGCTGAAAGAGGCAAATTCCCGCTAGACATATGGCGTTTAGCACAAATTAAAGCATGGTGTAGAACACTCAAGATCTCTCTAGACGACGAAGCCCAAGCAGGTGATTGGGTTGCCTTATTCATCTGCACCCAAAAAAAGGAACACGCAATCTCATTCCTGTATAAACTTCTTAGGGACAGAGAGGACTACTTCACTTTACCATACCTCAGAGCTTGGGAGAGAGAGATAGAAACCCCTTTGGCAGCTGGAGATAAAGAACTAATCCTGAGTAATGCACATACTACAACAATTAATACAAAAATGCAAGAAACTAATTATAAGATATTATCGCGATGGTATAGGACCCCTGCCAGGCTGGCTCAGATCTCCTCCTCAAGCTCTGACAGATGCTGGAGAGAATGTGGGGAAAAAGGGACTATGCTACATATATTTTGGGCTTGCCCCAAGTTAAAGGGCTTTTGGACGCAGGTATTAGACATCAGTAGAAGGGTGACTGCTTGGAAGGTAGAGGACTCCCCATGGCAAGCACTCCTACATCTTAACAGCTCCAAAAATTATAAGAAAACTGTTCTACCACACCTACTTAACGCGGCAAAAGGCCTAATCCCAATCAAATGGAAAGCAGCTAACCCACCCTCGGTAAGGGAATGGATTGCGAAAGTAAATGAGACGGAGGCTATAGAGGACACCGTTATGACCAGCAGAGACCAATACCGAAAACATTACACTAAATGGGCGGTATGGCTAGACTTCAAGGAATCCCAGGAATACCTAACCTTAACGCAACAATAAATCTAATATAACACAATGTCTGATACTAAAAACCAAAACAAAGTAAAAAGCCAGGGGAATTGGATTCTACGGTTCTGTTGTAAAGTTCATAGATTTAGAATGTTATAGATTAGAAATATTTTATAATGGAGTCAGTTGAGTGGTACTTCATCACCAACAGAAGCAATTGAGTATAAGAACAGGATAGATCAGGAGCAATGGGGCCGTATTTAATACTATATTAAAGAGACATATACAGGAGACTTTGCCTAAAAATAACTTGCTCTCTATGCAAAAGGTCCATGTATTAGCAACGTGTTTCTAAGATCACTATGTTCTCTGCTGTATTTAATGTAAGCAATTTATCCCCTGCGAGGGAACCTTTGACATGCTAAGACCTTGTACCATCTTTTCTACTCCGAATAAACATTACATTAAAAAAAAAAATAATCAAGTATACAAGTGACAGTTTCTGTCTGGGTCGGATTGGGTCAGACTATAGCATAACCCTGATTAGTAATTACATCCATAAAATATTTTTCTGTCAGTAAATGGCTTCTGAGAACAGGAAAGAAACAAAAAGTGTCAATAATTCATAGATTTGATCTCTAGCATACTTCAATGAAGGTGTCATTGATCAGAGACAAACCGTAAAAACTTAAAAACTAGATTTAAAAATAAAATAAAAAACTGTGGGAAAAAAAAAAAAGGTCCTTTTTAGAAGGAGGATGGATACAATGGTTTTTCTCATCAGTTTACTTTCACCTCGGATGTCCTTTAAAATGGAGCAATCCAAGCTGCATATATCTGCATAAAATTATGATAAAATATGCATCAAGTTAGAATTACTTCCAATCCACGGATCCTCTCTACTAACAAACATTGATACTATTCCGTTAGCCGGGCGCAACCACTAGGTGGCGTTAATTACTATTCCCCCTCCAGGCCGCCATGAATAGTAGGGAAAGATGTAACTCTGGTAAAGTTTTATCGCCACCTAGTGGATGCGCCCGGCTAACGGAAAAGAACCTAAACATTTTCATCAACTTGCAATTATATCAGCAACTGTTAAATTGCAGCAAATGTTAAAAATTAGGAAGGAATGCATATGGTTTACACTAGCCAATCAGCAGCTTTTATGTTTTCCTTCTAGTTGTGGTCAGGTATCTCAGGCAACCATATTGTGAAATCCTTCAGTGACTTTTTGATCAAATTACTGAAAAAACAAATGGTTAGAGAATTCCGTTTTTATGAATCATTGCAGTGCAGGAAAGCACGGAATGCAAGGGAAAGTGGCAAGCAATGAACAGTTGCATAGCTTTGCCACTGCAATGAGTAGTGCAATCCTAGCAGTGGCATCAGAAATCAGCTGAAGTCTGTCCTGAAAGGTATCCAAGATAAGATAGAAGCAGCACTCAAATGACCAGGTGTCAAATAGCGTGCCAAGGATCACACCAGTGTACCAGCAGGTCAAAGGTCCACACTGCACACAGGATCCGGCACAGCTTCAGTAAAAATAGCTCTCTTTACTGAAACAAGATTAAAACATTGGGAGACAAAAAGGCTGGAGAGTGACTACGGCTCTCTGTTTCAGGACTCTGCCCTGGGTCACGCCACATGGGAAAGGGGGTGGGCGAAGATTGATATTTCTATCAAGGATATTGATTGTTTAGCACCTCATGTGCATCTAGCTTTAATCTCAAATCTATGATTCAATAGACCAGATATTCTCATCTCTTGAGGGGATGCATAAAATGGTAGGGATGACATAGTGGCCTTCATTCAATTACCATACCCACGTGTGTACAGTACTTCGATTGTCAGTTAATGCACAACAATTTTGTTAATATCTCCGTTTTGCACTGAAAAGTGCAAAAACAGGACGTCATTTTTCATTAACTAGTCAACGGTTTCTTCTTTTTAAGGTGAAGATTACAGGAGGTGGTGAGTGAATGTATGAAATAAATGAGAAAGCAGAGTCAAACATTACTGCTAAGCAGCATGCTTGGTGAATGTTGTATGGATGTTGACATTGGACTAAAATATGTGTGTATAAATTGAGTATGGGACCCATGCCAGAGCCCTGAAATACTTCAACAGACAGAGGGAGTGATAAAAAAATATTTGGTCCAATTAAAGAAATTGAAACACCTTCCAGAAATGTAAAGGAAATTTAAGAAACAGCAAAGGCTCTTTATACCTTAAGTTAAGTGCCTGGAGGAGTAGAAAAGTACATCATTAAAAAGTTAGCGCAGTGATGAAGATTGAGGAGAATTGAAGAATGAAGTAGAAAGAATAGAGTTCATGGTACAAGCAAAAAGGGTGGACATGGAGGTTAAAAAGGAGAGCCTTTGTTCAGAGAGGGGAATGAAACCTGATGCAAAGCAGCAGTTTGGTCCACAGCACATTTTCTTGTAATCCTTGCCGGATAACATCCACATACTAATCCACCATCTAACAGTAATGTCTGAGGACGGAGATGGCCACTACTGCAGTGGAGATCAGGCTTTGCTTTCCCTATCACCAGCTATGTGGGGATTTGAAGTAGCCAGTGTAAAAAAGTGCTGAACTAGCAGTGCTAACCATTTTTTTTTGTTTCAGATTGGCTTTAACGTAAAAAGGAGCAATGTATTAATTGTTCTCGCCCAGGCAGGACCATTTTATTTAAATGTTCTGTTGGGAAAATCCCAATCTATTCAATTTTTACAAAGAAGAAAGTCCTATTGCTACTAATGATCGCGTATGCAAAAATCGCATTGCGCGAGATTTTTCTGCATGTCTCATCCGAAAAATATTAACATGCTTGTCAGTTTTTATTATGGATGCCAATTTTGCATTTAGTGGAAATAGTCCCATAGAAAATCATTACTGTGCAAATTTGTTTGCTGAAAAAAAGAGCAAATTCTTTCCTAGTGTAAACAGGCCCTTACAGTTGATAAGAAAAAGCTGACAGGTTTTGGACTATTCCATCTCCTCTTGGGGAAGTCTCAGGGTTGTCTTTCTTTCCAAAAGCCCTTACTGAGACGCAGTTGCTCAGTCCAACTGCAAAAATAATGTGCAAACGAAAAGGTTAGCATCTTCCTACGCATCCTTTCCAGGGAGTGATATTTGTAAAAAAGTAAAGGAAATACTGTGAATGCCCCATGAAGAGATTGACTAGTCCAAAACCTGTCATTTATACTACCTACTGTGGCAGTGACAGGAAAAAAATGTATAGTGTATTTTACACATTTTTTTTTTGCGATAATAGTTCTTGAAAGGGTACCTGTATGGAAAAAAAGTGCCCCAAATAGGAACTCGCTTGCATAGAGACAAGACTGGATAATCCAGAGGCTTCCCATGACATCCACCACTAAGCAACTCCAGTGCGGAGTCCCCAGAGAGGGTACACAAGGTTTGCGCAGAAGCACAGACCTAATCGGATTAGATTATTTTTGTCAAAGCCCGAGCGGGTTCGTGCTACTGAGCAGGCGCAGTATGGCCACAAGCTTCGGGGGTATCAGCGCTGGAACGGCCTGGCGGACGACAACAGGGGGCCTTTGGAGGATCCAGAAGCTTCTCTCAGTTTTTATTGTTTGCAAACCTCACTGGTGTGCTTTAATGTGTGTGCCATTTACATATTGCATTCTACCTTTATCAAAACCAAAAAAAAAATGTATTTGATTAATAATGGTCCTTGGCAGGATAATTTGGCTACAAATGCTGACAATTGTTAGCAAGTAAGTGCAATGAACATTTGCCATTGCTAGTAAGTGCAATAAACATTTTTTTTAAATGCTTGCAGCTTTATAGGAACTGAAAATTGGAAAAACAAAAATAAAAAAAGTCCCCCAGGCTGGTAAAACTTTCTGGTTATGCTGGCCATATAATGATCAGCTGTTTTCTAACAATGGTTGTTATGAATACTGTATAATAGCTACATTAAATGCTGGGCATAAATTAACCATATATTTTTTACTAGAAATTAGATTTTCAATTTTATGATTTAATCAATTATAAATTGACCCACCTCCCCTAAATTGACCGAATTTATATGCAATTTTCATACATGTGATTTCTTAATTAACTGAATAATGATTTGTGGTCATCGTTTAGTAAAGAACCACTTTCAGGTTTTAAAATGGAAATTGTTTACCATACTTGCTCATCTGTGACTAGTTCTCTTTAAAGCAAAGCTGTATCCAACAGTCAGAGTCAGGCTTGTACCGGCCCCTCCCACCCTTTATTAAACTGCACCCATTGGCCAACTGTCACTAGACTGGTGCCCAGTAATCCTATACCAATATCAGATGGCTACAGGTGTGGACAGCTGACCAATGGGAGCAGCTTATTGAACAAGGGGTGGGCACAATTTACCACTCAAGTCTCAGACTTGCTCCATAAATAGTTGGACACTGGTTCACCGTAAAGAGTATCTAGCTTCCATGGAGTAGGGCAAAAATCCTCCAAGGACAACCGTATACATTGCAAGGATTTTCCCAAACAGCGCAGCAGTGAGCTTACCTCTGACTGTAGCTCTCTTTCTGATAGCCTTTGTCCAGGTGATTTTCCCAGCTGTGAGTGGAAGTAGTAAAAAGGGAGTGTCTACAAAGAAATAACTTAGACTTGTAAAACATACATTTGACATCCACAGATCCCTTTAGCTGTTCAAGGTCTGCCACCAAATAAATAAAACAAACACTGCAAAAAGAAAAAAAAAAGTGTAGGATTTTCCTAATCACACAAGACAAAAAGACAACTTGAAAAGTTCTGCAAACCAAATTTTGTGCCAAATTGTTGCCACAGTTGCAAGGAAAACATACTTTGAATCATCTGTCATTTCGAAAAAATCTGTTATCTGCAGCTTGAAATGGAAGAGTTAGTTTAATAACATTCAATTGCAAAATACCCAGTGTGTCATTGGAATACGTTATAGCTTTTTTTTTTTTTTTTTTTTTAGTTAAGTTCCAAAACTCTAAAAACACTTAATACTCAATGAACAATGCATAATGCAATTTACAGACTCAGGGATACAAATATACAGTTCACATAACTGGCAGTGATGGGATACCATTCTCTGCTGGTGGACCTACCTCTGCCTTTCTAGTGGGTTGACTCAACAGACTTTTACTGAAAGAGTTAGCAAATAAAGATCACTGATCATTTCTAGTCTCTTCCTAAATGATTAATCTAGGCAGCTCTTTAGACTTAGTTATTGACAGTATAAAGGGCTTGTGTAGGAAGTTTACTGCTGCAAAAAATACAGCATATATATATATATATATATATATATATATATATATATATATATATATATATATATATATATATATATAAAAACTTAACACAGAATAATGAGAAGCACTCCTAAAACATGGAGACTGCTCTTGGTGGCCTATCCACACGTAGTTATCGGCTTGTGACTGTAGGCACTGTGGGATGTGCTTCAGAATGTCCTCGTTCCAGCTTGCATCCTCTAGTGTCCCCAGTAGCTCTCTGAACTGGTCACTAGAGAGCCAGGCTCACTGTGGTCACATGACAGTGAGCCTGGAGCTATAGTGGCCAGTTCAGAGAGCTGCTGGGGACACTAGATTAGTGACTAAAGGATGCAAGCCAAAGGGAGGAAAGGTAGATACACATGCTGAAGCATGCTCCTATGCAGGGGGGAGGTTTGCATATGCACGGGAGAGCTTATCTGCATGTCTACGCAGTAAGTGTTTAGAACACCACAGCACAACGATGTAGATCTACCTATATCTCTATGTATATCCATGATGGCAGCCATTTCTACACAGCTGAAATAAGCCTTCTTTACAATTGAACTGTTAACAAGCAAAAATGATGTATGCACTTACCGATAGTTCTTCCTTCTTATCCTTTCGTTTCTTTTTGGGATGGGAGTCAGAATCTAAAGATGGGGCATTTAATTCACTTGAATACTCTTTTATTAAGAGCTCTATAGCACCTTTAATGACTCCATCCCGTCTTTTTGTTTCCTCATCAAGATCGTCGTCATCCTCTGCAGTGGACTCAGGTCGAGCATTCTAATTTATGAAAAACAATGCTAAGCTTTTGGTCTTAAACATGAAACACATTTATTTCAAAAGTACATTCCAAGAGAAGCTGGTAAACACCAACTAACATTCTACAGTGTGAGCTAAAGGCTAGTGGTTGGTTGTAGATGCCCATAACTGGGTGTTTTGCGCAATGTACTGTCCCTTTTTTTAAGCCCTGTACAGATATTTGCAAGCCAAAGTGATTGTTTCAGCTAACAATCTGAACTCATCCCTGTACTTGTTCATGCACACTCTGCTTGGTTGAGTTTATTGTACTTTACCAAGGAGACCGGAAGAGGTGGCCAAAAATGTAGACGGGCTGGCTAATTGCGTCTTGTCTTTGCTTAGACAGGCACAGAATATGGGAGAGGCCTATACAGATATCAAATTGTTTGCTGCAATTCAGGGCTGTTGAGTCCGAGTTGAAGTCGGAGTCGAGGAGTCTGAGCAATTTTGGGTACCTGGTGGGTTCGTATACTGAGTCTGGAGTTGAATGATTTTTGTACCAAATCCTCAGCCCTGGTAAGTAGTAGACTAAGGTGTCGGAGTCATTTTGGGTATCTGGAGTTGGAGTCTGTGGTTTTATAAACTAAGGAGTCGGAATTGGATGATTTTTGTACTGACTCCACAGCCCTGCTGCAATTAGAACGATTGTTTCGCAGTTTCATGTCTCTGTGAGCTGGATAGTGTACTGGTTAAGTGCTCTGCCTCTGACACGGGAGACTTTCCCTGTTCAGTAAGTCAGCACCTATTCAATGAGGAAACCTTGGGCAACACTCCCTAACACTACTACTGCCTATAGGGGGCACCCTAGTGGCTGCAGCTTTGGCGCTTTGAATCTGCCAGGAGAAAAGCGCAATATAAATGTTCTGCGTCTTGTCTATTTCTTAATTGGTTAAAGGACTACAAATCACAGGAAATATCTGCTTTCACAGGCAGCACAAAAGACGGGGCTTTTACCAATGTCATCTATTTATCTCGCCATGTGCTGCAAGGAAGGGAAAAACAGTATTTAATCAAAGTTTATCTGAGAAATCATCTGTTTGTTTCCTGCAGCCTTAAGCTTCATACACACACTTTGACTAAAGCGGGCTGAGACGACCGATAACGACCGCCTCAGCCAATAATCAGGCGTGTGTACAATGGTGCCTGATCCAGTGTGCAAGAAACTCGCCGAGCGGATCAACTCACCTCCAGCAACGGCCAACTTTAATGTGCACGCTGCCTGCCAAGTGACGTCACACACGTTCCATCGTCGTGCCCCCCCCCCCCCTTTTGCATAGCAACACAGAGCATCAAAGCTACACAGCTGGCTCGTGTCTGTGCAGCCTTGCCTAGCAAGGTCACCCAAGGGGATCGGTTTCTGAACCGATGGGTGACATCCATAAAAGGTGTGTACACACCTTTGAAGTGGACCTTAACTCAAAATTTCCTCTCTGCTCTAAAAGATAATCAGCATAACCACCTTAAAATAAAAACATTTCTTTATTAACTCCTACAAAAAACTTGCAGTGTTTACTTCCTGTATATTCCTGGGAGCACAGAAAGGGTTCATCTGTTTACATATTAGCACAGAACAATGGCACACCATTCTGACAGCCCTGATTCAGGGCTGGTTTCCACTAGCAGCCACTTCCGATTTCTGTTGTATTGCGAAGACGCAGCCTGAATCGCTAAGCAGTGCCATGCACGGCTATAGTGATTAAGGTGCGTGCTTCGGAAATCTGCAGCATGCCTTTCAGATTCGCACAGCAGTGCAATTGGAACGGCAAAGCCGTAAAAAAAAGATAGCCAGATAGTTTCCCCGACCCTCTCGCCTGCGGGAAACGCTGAAGATTCGTACAGAATTCAGCACGAGTGGAAACTTGCTGATTACTTGCGGATAAGGGGGAATTAGACAGACTGTCCTCTAAAAACACACAGGGTGGATTTCTTAGCAACTATATGTGTTTTCCTTGTCTGCTGTGCTAGAGTTTAGGTCCACATTAATGCTCCACATAGATGTGGTACCTTTGTAGGCTCAAATGAAGATAATCTAAATTTCAGTTGACCATCTTCTGACAGAAAGAGCTTTCATTACTGGAACAAAAGATCTTTCTCCGCTAAAAACCCAATCTGTCAAGATAGGTCAAGCTTCAGCGGAAGGTCCTGTAATCATGACGGGCTACCAATCAGTGAATGTGAGTCACTATGGAATCTCCTGAGATACTAGGTGTACTGGGACAAAATGCCATGGGCAGTGACAAAGCCACACACTTCGTTTTAAGCAGAAAATAAGTATATCTATCACACACTTATACACAGTGCATTCGCAAAGTATTAACAGCGCATCACTTTTTCCATATTTTGTTATTTTTTCCCCAGAATTCTACACATAACACCCATAATTGCAACATGACAAAATTTTACTTGCGATTTTTGCAAATTTATTGAAATTTTTTTTGCAAAGCACATGTACACAAATATTTACAACCTTTGCCATGAAGCTCAAACTTGAGCTCAGGTAAATCTGGTTTCCCCTGATCATCCTTGAGATTTTTCTGCAGCACAAATTCAAAGGAATTATCCGTAGACCTCCGAGACAGGATTGTCACGAGGCACAAATCTGGTAAAGGTTCTAGAAAAATTCCTGCTGCTTTGAAGGTCCCATCGAGCACAGTGGCCTCCATCATCCCTAAGTGCAAGACGTTCAAAACCACCAGGACTCTTCCTACAGATGGCCGGCCATCTAAACTGAGCGATCGGGGGAGAGGGGCTTTAGTCAGTGATGTGACCAAGAACCCCGATAGTCACTCTGTCAAAGGAGAACCTTTCAGAAGGAAAACCATACCTGCAGCAAACCACCAATCAGGCATGTATAGTAGAGTGTCCAGACTGAAACCACTGCTTAGTAGAAGGCACATGGCAGCCTGCCTGGAGTTTGCTAAAAGGCACCTGAAAGACTCTCAGACTATGAGAAACAAATTCTCCAGTCTGATGAGATAAAGACTGAACTCTTTAGTGTGAATGCCAGGCATCACGTTTGTAGGAAATCAGGCATTACTCAGCCACAAGCCGATACCATCCCTGCAGTGAAGCATGGTGGCAGCATCATACTGTGTAACAGTACAGCAAACAGGAATATATATCCATCAGGTTTTAATCGCTGCCAAAAGGTGCATCGACAAAGTATTGAGCAAAGGTTGCGAATAAGTATGTATACGTGATCTCTCTGTTTTTAATAAATTCGCTTAAACCTCAAGTAACCCTTTTTCAAACTGTCATTATGGGGTGATGTGTGTAGAATTTTGTACATACAGTAGAATCTCATTATAGTTAATGCTAATATAGTAAACCTCTGGATATAGTAAACTCAGTGCTCAGCTCCCTTGGCGATTACTATAAAGGGATTCTACTGTATCTGTTTTATGAATTTGTTTCCTACCCCATTGGAAGCACGCCTGCTTGCCTTCCATTCATCCAGTTGGGCTTTAGTCTTAGCATCAACTTTCACAAGTAGTTTCTTCTCTCCAATCTGCAGGTCATGGAGCAAACGGAGGGCTCGAAGAGTAGACTCAGGCTCTTTATACTCACAAAACCCAAAAGCTGAAGAAACATAGAAAACACAAATCTGAGAGACATTCAAAGCCCAGTGCCATATCACGACAGTGCAGTTTGTGCCTTTAACACAGATATTAATATATTAATTGGAGAAAAGCATATATCCAGGTTACATTTTCTTTAAAGTGACCATGAAGTAGGGAGAAAAAATGCCCCTAGAAAGTGGTCTTCAACTGTGGCCCGCTGATGCTTTCTCACCGGCCCCCAGACAGACAAAATGTATTTTAAATATCGGCAGCCCGCATGTAGAATAGCAGTGCTGACACCATCCATCCACATAGAAGTCAGCAAGCAGTCACTTGCTGGCTTCCAATCCAATTCCGCGTCAGGTGACACTGCTGTCCAATTGGACGGCAGGTTGTCACCTGGGTATGCGTCAATGTTGGTTCAGAAAGACATTCTTCAGGCGCCGTGTGACTGAATGGCTGCTACTGGGAGTTCCCCTCTGGGCATGATTGGAGAAGAGGGGGAGGGGGAGCAGTTGGAACCAATACCTAGATTAAATGTAATGTTTTTCAACATCATTTTATGTATGCTCTAGCCCCCCAGCAGTCTGAAGTATGAAGGCCCTTGACCAAAAAAGTTTGGGGATACATACCATGGCAGAATTTATGATATGAATAAAACAAACTTTTCTTTCACTCATGATTAGTGGTTAGCTAAAGCCATTAATTGTCAAACAACCGTGTTTACTCTTTTTCAATAATTATCACTGTACAAACTAGCAAAATTACTCTAATCAAAAGTTTACTTACCCCAGTTCTTAAAGTAAAGCTAAAGTCAATTAAAAAAAAAAATCCAAAATAACCTAAATGGGGCTTCTACAGGCCCCCTGCAGCTGCCCTGTACCAGCGCCAGGACATACCAAGCCTCTGGTCCCCTGCAGCGATTCAGTTAAGTTTTCGGCAACACAGCTTGCTCAATCTACGCATGCGCAAGACGATGATGCACATGGCCAGGGCCGCACAGGCGCAGTGGCCATCGACTGGCAGAGTTGCCAAAAACGAAATTGGGTCACTGCGGAGGACCGGAGTATAAGTAAGTCACGGCGCGGGCACGGGGAGGCTGCAGGGGGCCGGTAGAAGCCCAGGTAAGTGAATCTGGATTTTTTTTAAATTGAATTTAGGTTCACTTTAATACAGTGTATTGCCCCCTTGAACATCAGTAACAGCTTGAAGTATTATGTGGCAGTTGTGGATGAGGATCTTTGTCTTATCAGACGGTAAACCTGCTAATTCTTCCTGGCAAGAACACTTCAGTTATTCTTGGGCTTTCTTGGATGAACTGCATGTTTGAGGTCTCCACAGAGTGGCTCAATGATACTGAGCTCAGGAGACTGAGATGGTGACTCCAGAACCTTCACTGATTTGTGCTGTAGCGAATGACAGGACAACTTGGCATTATGTTTTGGATCATTGACCTGTTGGAATATCCAAGTACATCCCATGTTCAGCTTCTTGGCTGATGAGCGCAAATTATCCTTCAGTATGTGGTTATTTACTGCATTCACATTGCCATCAATTCTGACTATCCTGTGCCTTTGTAGCTCACACATCTGCAAAACATCAGTGATCCACCACCATGTTTCACAGTAGGATTAGCGTATCTTTCATCTTAGGCCTTGTTGACTCCTTTCCAAATGTAGCATTTATAGTTGTGGCCAAAAATTAAAAATTTAGTCTCATCACTCCAAACCACTTAGTACCAAGTTTCAGAATTGTCTCTGCGCTGTTTGGCATATTGTAAGAGGGATTCTTTGTTGCATTCGCATAGTAATGGTTTTCTTCTGAAAACTCAACCATGCAGCCCATCCAATAAGTGCCTTATTATGCATCTTGAAAGTGCCACACCACTTTTTTTTTTCATAGAGTCCTGTATTTTACCTGAAGTTATTTGTGAGATTAGCCTTACATCACAAACATTTCATTCTTGCAGTTGTGGCTGAAATCTTAGTTGGTCTACCTGACCATGGTTTGGTTTCAACAGAAGCCATCATTTTCCACTTTAATTAAAGTTTGAACACTGCTGATTGGAATTCTCAATTACTTCGATATTTTCCTATAACCCATCCGTCTTATAGAGTTCACTACCTTTTCCCACAGATCCTTGACATTTATTTCATTTTTCCCATAACTTAGAATCATCTCACACCCCTCCCCCCAAAAAAAATAATGAAATCCGTGCAATACTGGATAAAAAATGCAAGGGTGTGTCAGGGGAACACGTGGAATACAGCGCAGGAGATTTGGCCGCAGTCGGCGCCACCATAGACCGTAATAGGAATTACGGCTATAGCAGCGCACAGGCGCTTAAATTACTTTTAGAATACTGTAATTCGGCCGCCAGCAATAGCTGCGATTTCATTTGTACACCCGTCAAGAGTCCAGAAAGCCATTGACCTTTTTATACACACCCACCAATTACTAGCAAATAGATCACAGGTAAAGAGGATTCAATTTAATAACTAGATTATGCAGAGTTGTGTGCATGTTATCAGGCCAAATCACCAGGGAATGTAACCTTATCAAGGTCATTTGAGTAGTTTGTAGTGATTATAAAAACCTACCGTTTAGCCGTGATCAGCCCCGGTAACTGGCTCAGTCACAGCCTTCTGCGCATGCACCTGCCTTTTTTTGTCAGCTAGAAGGGGACAGAGCTCTCATGCACATAAATTCTGGGATGATCGGCCCAATCGTTTAGTGTTGAATTAAAGATAATAGGCCTTCTACAATTGATAGGAAAGGGTATTTTTTTTTCTTCTTATCCGTTTTGTTATAAATATTAACAGATACTAAAATTTAGCGAAACACAATCAACTACCCACATTTTCAACATATTCTTTAGGGCACACACACACACACACTGAATTAAAAAAATGCATATGCAAGCAATACTCAGAGACAGACAGATAGAACTCACTGTCTGATGGTCACAGCGTTCAAAGAACACTCTGCTCCATACATTTTTGTCTACAATGGAAAGTCGTGAGTTTCTGTGACATGCACCGCCACCTACGTGGCATAATAGTGTGAAAGTGTGCTAAAACCCTTAAAAAGACTCTGAAGTCTCATAAAAATCATCTTTTTATTTCAAAAATGTCTTTAACATGATAGCCCTAACTAAAACACTGCATCCCCGTGGCTGTAATCTAACTAAATCCCCCTAAACTACCCGGGGGGAAATCCGGGCAGCGCTTCCGAGAGAGGCAGAGCTTTCAGCTGCAGCTCTGCCTCTCCACGCGTCTATCAGCGCCAGATCACCCTGCCTCCGCCCGCCCCTCTCAGTCTTCCTTCACTGAGAGGGGCAGGGGGTGAGGCGGAGATACGCGCTGATTGAAGCGTAAGGAAGCAGAGCTGTGGCTGAAAGCTCTGCCTCCTCCAGCAGCAAAATCCATGACCAAGAAAGTCGTGGATTTTGCGGGGGAAAGGGAGGGAGGGGGGGAGTTAGGAGGGATTTAGTTAGATTTCAGCCACGGGGATGCAGCATTTAGTTAGGGCTATCATGTTAAAGACATTTTTGAAATAAAAAGATGATTTTTATGAGACTTCAGTGTCTCTAAGACGTATTCACATTTGTCTGTTAGTTTTCTGCATGTGTTTTCTGCCGCATTTGTATGTGGATATAATGAGCATTTTTCACAGCAGATGTACCGTAATGGATTGGAAAAAAAACCAACACACACATTGTATGGAATTATGCTGCACTGATGTTTTTTTTTCTGCATGCGAAAACACATGTAAGTTTAAACTAGCCCATTGAGTAACATGGGTTCTCCAGTTAAATGTGTTTCCCTATGCAGAAAACACAAGTATGCTGCCCCAATTTTGTCACTAAAGGGTGGAAGGAAATAAAAACTAAACATTTACAGGCCCCTCATACCTTGCAACTTTCCAGAAGCACCTTGCACGCGTTTCCAACTTAAGACTAGGCCACATTTCTGTATAAAATACATACATGAGGTTAAGCACACACAAAAAAAAAAACTTGATAAAAACACTTATAAGACATGCTACACTGCTTAAAAAAAAAAAAAAAAAAAAAAAAAAAAGCAGAAATGGAAAGAGGAGAGAGAGGACGTAATGCAAAGTTGTAGTTTTAGGTTTTACCTATAAGGAAACTAAGAAGTTTGCATATGGTTCTCCCTATTTATTCTTGATGATCCTTTTACACTGAATGTGTTGCATCACGTCCCATTTGCCACTGTCACTGGTTGTCCTGATTGTACAGTATGCTGAACTGCGCATAAATCTATGCTATTTGTTTATTGTACAGCGCTACAAAATATGTTAGTGCTCTATAAATAAAACAATAACTAATAGTTACACCAAGATAAAAGTAGAGGTGCTATGCAGCTACGCTTTGTCTTCTCAATCTATTTGCATTAAAAATAAAAATGGAAAAGCAAAGTTGCATTGTTTCTTGAACATATACCTACCGCTAAAAGCTGTCTGATAAGCATGTCAGAAGCCTTCTCAGAAATGTTTCCAACAAAAACAGTGGTAGTTGGTCCACAGTTCTCATCATTTTCTTTGTTCTTAAAACCCATCAAATCCTTCCGGGGTCCGAGGTGTTTTCCAACCATAGACACTGTTGGTAACAAAACCTTGGGGTGCAAGAAAAAAAAAGTACACATTACACAGTTGACGGTTAATGTAGACCAAACATCACAGTTATTACTGAAAGATACAGAAAATACTTTATTCAAACTGGGTTGTATGTTAATTTTTTTTAACCTATTAGTAACCTCAATAGAGTTATCTCGTTTGAGATACAGTGGTTTGCAAAAGTATTCGGCCCCTTGAAGTTTTCCACATTTTGTCATATTACTGCCACAAACATGAATCAATTTTATTGAAATTCCACATGAAAGACCAATACAAAGTGGTGTACACGTGAGAAGTGGAACGAAAATAATACGATTCAAAACATTTAAAAAACAAACAAACTGCAAAGTGGGGTGCGTGTTACAGCTGCCGGTCTTTTAGGGTATGTCTACCAGCTTTGCACATCTAGAGACTGAAATCCTTACCCATTCTTCTTTGCAAAACAGCTCCAGCTCAGTCAGATTAGTTGGACAGCATTTGTGAACAGCAGTTTTCAGATCTTGCCACAGATTCTCGATTGGATTTAGAGCTGGACTTTGACTGGGCCATTCTAACGCATGGATTTGTTTTGTTTTAAACCATTCCATTGTTGCCCTGGCTTTATGTTTAGGGTCGTTGTCCTGCTGGAAGGTGAACCTTTGCCCCAGTCTCAAGTCTTTTGCAGACTCCGAGAGGTTTTCTTCCAAGATTGCCCTGTATTTGGCTCCATCCATCTTCCCATCAACTCTGACCAGCTTCCCTGTCCCTGATGAAGAGAAGCACCCCCAGAGCATGATGTGGAAAACTTCAAGGGGGCCGAATACTTTTGCAAACCACAGTAAGTGCACTGCACTTGACTTCAGTTGGGAGAACACATTGTGTTGTAAATTCTTGGAATGCTTTGATCTCTTTCTACCAGCAGAAAATAGAGAAACTAAAATCAGAAGTCCTCTGTTATTGTCTCACACTGCCTCCTAGTGACAAGTGGCCATAAATACACATTACACCACTACTAAAGTGGCCCCTACACTCAGCCGATTTTCGACCGATTGATCGAAAATCGATTGCTCGATTGATAGATTTGCGGCCATCTGACATGATGGAAAATCTAGGTCGATCGGAAGAGATTGCTTATCAATTTGCATGGGACCTACATACACATCAGATCGATTTTCAACAGATTTCATACTGAAATCTATTGGAAATCTGTTCATAGTAAAAAATGTTCCTAAACACATCAGATAGATCAGAAAATCTATCTGATGATCTGTCTGCTGCTAATCTAACGAGTGTATGGCCACCTTAACTGGAAGCAGGAAAATGTAAAAAATTAAAAAAAATTTCTAAAATAAATTGGCCTGGAGCACTTGCAAGCCTCCAAATTAATTGGCTGCTAAAGGGTTAATTAAATCTCATAAAAAGAAAACATTCTCACAATTGAACAAAGCTAATTTTTGAGCAGTAAGATTAAAAGGGCAGCACGGTGGCATAGTGGGCAGCCCGGTGGCGTAGTTGCTAAAGCTGTTGCCTTGCAGCCAGGGCCGGAGCTACCATAGGACAAAATAGGCAACTGCCCCAGAGCCTGTAGGGGCCCCCAAGGTGTCCCTCCCCGTGTTAACTGTTGCTCCCCAGGGTCTCTGCAGAGTCTGTTAAGTTGGGAGGTGATTGAGGGAGGGTCAGCAGCCAGCTCAGGGGCCCAGGAGGGAAGTTTGGCTGCAACAAAGGGCCTCTAATGACGCTTTTTGGTCGGGGGGTGTCTGTTGGGGGGGCTAATTTTGCCCTAGGGCCCAACTGTTACTTGAACCGGCCCTGCTTGCAGCGCTGGGTCCCCGGTTCAAATCCCAGCCAGGTCAACATCTGCAAGGAGTTTATATGTTCTCCCCGTGTCTGCGCGGGTTTCCTCTGGGCACCCAAGTTTCCTCTTACACCCAAAAAACACACAGATAAGTCAATTGGCCCTAGATTATGATACATACACTACACGATACATACATACAGACAGACATACGAGTATGGTAGGGATTAGATTGTGAGCGCTGCGTAATACGTCTGCACTAAATAAATTGAGTAAAAAGATGAATATCCGCACACAGCAAGTTGAAGTCATAGCATGTATACTTGCTCTATAAGCCAAATACGATGTCAAAATGTTATTTCTATTTGCATCCTGTCCTCTTTAAACACAACCAGAGGGCGGGTCATTTAGGTGTGACTCTCAAAGTAGGAAGAACACTAGATGCAGGACTAGATTTCAAAGCATCCCTGCATTCTTTGTTTGATCAGTGAGCAGGGCCTGCTTGTGTTCTTCCCGTAATATCGCTATCTCAGATCACAATTTTGGAAGCTCACACTGATAGTGTAGTGGCAAGATGGTAGTACAAGAATGTGGCGTTTACAGCCATATCAGGATAATAATGAAAGTGCCCACCTGCATGCTGGGCATGTATAAGTACTTACTGCACTAGGACAAAGTGCTAACTATAGTTTCTCATCCATACTGAACAGCATGTACAAGAAATGGGTGGGAGCGCAAATCAACCACTATAATAGCACTGCTTTAACTTAAAGGAAACCTGTAAAATGGAGAAGAAAAAAAAAAAAAAAAGCATTTAACTTATCTGGGGCTTCTACCGACACCCCTGCAGACGTCCTGTGCCCGCGCTGGGGCAAAACGATCCTCCAGTCCCTCGCCACGGCTCAGTTTATGTATGTGAATCCCCATGCTACTGCGTCTGCGCGACCCTGGCCGCGAACATCCTCGCTCCCGTCACCGGAAGCGACCTGCACAGGCGCAGTAAGACATTCTCATACTGCACAGGATGGTCCCGGCGACGTGAGCAAGGATGCGCACAGTGGCCTTCGACTTGTAAGTTGGAAGTAAAGAAAGGGAGCCATGCTGGGGGAATCGGAGGATCATTTGGTAACATCTCGTGCAAAGGGCAGCCCCAGGAAAGCGAAACTTTATTTTTACTTACTTCTGGTCCGCTTTAAGCAAAGATTTATGCTTTACAGTAAGTATTGAGCAATTGTACGACCTCAGCCTGCTCATAGAAAACTACTTGGGCTTTAGAGAACCAGCTCACACAGGATTTTTTTTAGATTGAAATGCTCAGATCCAAAAAGATCCAATGCTTATAAATTGACTGTATAAAAACCATGATTAATTTTAGAAATTGTTCATTATTGGGTTTAGGTGGGCTCTACAAAGTAAATGGTACCAAAAACCTAAAAAATAAAACACTGATTTACTGACACTTGTAATGGGAAAAAATAAATAGGAAATCGACAGTTCTGAACAGGATTTGTATTATATTTACTTATGTAACTTAAGGAACACTTTAAGTGATCTTTCAAAGTGGATTTTAAGCAAAGGATTAATAAATTGTGAACAACTGATATAACCCAAAATATACGTTTATTTAATGCTTTGCAAAATTCTTCTTTGGAGCGCAAGATCACCATATGAAAAAGCTAGAGTAAGAATAGACTTACAGTTGGTCCTGGAGCCATTAAACCCATTGGTACAGGTATCATCGGAGTTCCTATGTAAAAAAAAAAAAGTTATAAATATTTAAACCTAAATGTTTTTACAAATTATTAGTATATCACCAGCCATACATTTAGTTGAATGAGCATTTTCAAATTTTCATTTAAGGTCAGGAGCCAATGAAATCAGCTCCTGACAGGGTTACGGAGCTCTGCTGTCATAGTAATAGCAGAGCGAGTGGGCTTCTGCTGCACAATCAACATTAGTGTGCGACGCGGTAATTGAAATCTACGTCCTGGCAGGGATTACAGGTTTCAAACAGAGCATAGATTTCAATTAGCAAGGTCCGGAGACAGTTAACATTTGAAAATTGTAATTTTGATAACCAAACTATGTTGGTAAAATTCTAAATTAGCCGAGTCAAATAAGCACGTCTACTCCACCAAAAATCATCAGCCTGAAAAGCTCCTTAGCTAACCTTGTGCACAATATGGTTATCCAGAGGTTTCCTGCCACTGAGGTAAGGATCTAATTTTCAACTTTCATTTTGCATTAGGAATAAGCAGGCTGTCTCTGATACTTCTTTATTTGCACAACTTGCCGACCCATTCGGGTCTAAGCACCAGAGATGGGTGAGAGCTTCTGTCTGTCTCTATACTGGCCCAGTCTGTTTTACATCCAGATGCAGACTTGTAGTTCACAAGCAGCTCACCCCTGTTCTGTACTCTAATGCAAAACTGGTCTATGTTCATGTGGCCAAAGCTGTGGCTCCTGTACCAGGAAGTACACTTTCAGGTAGAGTCCTGTTAGTTTTTTTTTTAAAGCTATCACTGTAAGTAGGCATGTAAGACTGTGTACAAATACAGTCTTATGCTACAGTACAAATACCTCTTCATTAGAAAATGAAGTTAAAACTATTACCCTTTCTGGCACTTTTTATGAAAACACAAGTTTATACTTAGAATAGTGTAGTTAATCTATTGGAGCAAAGGGGGGAATTCTAAGTTTCACTTTAAGGCACAACTGATTACAATACAGAAACTAGTGGTAAGGCAGCATTCCAGGCTCTCAACACTGCCTAAAGTGAAGAACTTGACCAAGCACAGGGGAACTCTGCAAACAGGTAGATCTCCATGCAGGGAAATCTAGCCCCACCTACTATCCAAAGCCACATGGGTTGAATTGCATTTAGCTTAAGCATGGTGTACACTTTAAATTATGATTGGCCAATCAAACAATTTTACCACCTCCATGTAATAGTAGTAGTAGCCATGACAACAGTTAACTCGTCACACATTAACTACTTAGACCGCCTCACGCCAATGGGCGCGAACGCGGCGGCAGCCCCAGGACCGCCTAACGCCAATTGGCGTCAAGTCCTGGGGCTGCAGTTTCACAGGGAACAGCCGCGCGCATGTGCGATCATTCCCTGCCCGTTCATGGAACAGAGCTCCGTGATTAGCCTGCTAGCCGCCGATCGCGGCTAGCAGGCTGCTTGCAAACGAGAGAGGAAAGAAATCCCCTTTGTTTACATGCGTACATCGCTGTGGTCCGCGGCAGCGCTGTACGAGATCGACGATCCCCGGCCTCTGATTGGCCGGGGATCGCCGTCCTCTCATAGGCTGATGCCTATAAGAGGCGGAACAGGACGGATTGCCGTCCTGTTCCAATTCCAGTGCACGGAGGGGAGGAAGGAAAGGGGAGAGGGGAGGAGGGAAGGGGAGGGAGGAGGAGGGAGGGAGAGAGAGACTCATAGAGGCAAAAAAAAAACAAATACAAAAAAAAAAAAACAAATACAAAAAAAAAAAACATCAAACTGCTGCAGCAATCGGACCCCTCCGGTGGAATGTCCCCTTAGGGCCCTTTTCCACTAGAGCGATTGTGATTGCTGAATCGCAAAATCGCAAATCGCTAGTGATTTTTAAATCGCTAGGGTTGTTACTTTATCATATAAATCATGAGAAGTATTTTCCACTACAGTGATTCGATTTGGAAATCGCTAATCGCAAATCGCAATCGCTTGCTGGAGCGATTTTTACAATAATAATGCAATCGCAAATCGCAATCGCATAACAGAATTAATGAAAAATCGCAATCGCAATCACTGGCGTTTGTGATTTGTGATTGCGATTGCTAGTGGAAAAGGGCCCTTAGGGACAAAAAAAGGAGGCGAGTCTGATCGCTGGGCTCCTTTGCTGGGCTGTGTAGGAGGCTGAAAAGCCTGCACAGCAAAAAACAGCCTAGTCTTTAGAGGGGCGTAGCACTGTGGGCGTCAAGTGGTTAATGGGCTAAACTGGCCTGAACATGCAGTCAGTCACAGTCAAGAGTTCCCTAATGGGAGTTTCATCCTGCTTTAAAGTGGCCCTGAACTCAGAGCTCCTCTCTGCTTCTAAAGGCTCGTTCACACTAGGAATCGCAAAACGCTAGCGATTACCACTAGCGGTTGGCGGGCGTGATTTTTCCACAATAAACGCAGAAAAATCACTGGACAAATTAGCATTTTGGGAATGATCGTGATTAGCAGTTCTATACATGCTAATTGCGATCGCTCCAGAATCGCCTGCAAACTGTACAGGTAACCGGTTTGCAAAAATCGCATGGTTTTACCACCTCGCGTGATACCCGCTTAGGTGTGAACAGGGCCTAAAAGATACACAACAGCATAACCACCTTTAAAGGAAAACTTAAGTAAAAAAAAAAAAAAATGACATTTACTCACCTGGGGCATCCCTCAGCACCCCGAAGCTGGATGGTGCCCTCGCAGCCCCGCTCCGATCGTCCTGTCCCCGCCGGCGGCTACTTCCGGTTCAGCGACAGCCGCCGACAGGCTGGGAACGCGGCTGTTTTTCCGCGTTCCCAGCCGCTGCTATCACCCTCTATGCTGCTATAGCATATATATATACGCTATAGCAGCATTGAGGGTGATAGCAGCGGCTGGGAACGCGGAAAAACAGCCGCGTTCCCAGCCTGTCGGCGGCTGTCGCCGAACCGGAAGTAGCCGCCGGCGGGGACAGGACGATGGGAGCGGGGCTGCGAGGGCACCATCCAGCTTTGGGGTGCTGAGGGATGCCCCAGGTGAGTAAATGTCTTTTTTTTTTTACTTAAGTTTTCCTTTAAACAAAAAAAACATTTCTTTGTTACAACTGATACAAATCCTAATATAAATCTGCACAGTTTCTACTTCCTGATTCATGGAAGCAGACATATTGTTTACAGCCTGTGCATTCAAATGCGCTTATCTGCTTATCTTTTATTTAGGAAGAAGGTTTGCACACCTGACACACAATGCAGTTTATAATAACAATGGGTGCTTAGTCCATAAGTTGGGCCATAGCCCTACATGTATCAACTACTAAATATTGACTCACACAACAGCAAGTGAATTTGCAAAAGCATTTGTATTCGTTGAATATACACAATAGTAGCAAAAAAGCAATACATCACAAAAGAAGACAAAATATCAATGGGACATACACATGACTGACAGCAGGTCAGGATATAAGTGGAGTCAATACTGATATAAGTCACAGAGCAAAGTATAGCAAATCTGTAGCAAGAGCATGCAAGATACACATATGAAGCAGTTGAGCATTCAATTAAACAACAGTGTGACCCCATCTCAAAAAAGTGGTATACCCCGACAGTGCCGCCTCAGGGGAAACCTTCGTCAGAGGTTATATGCACAAGGCTCCCTCCTAGACAGTTATGTGACATGGGGGGAGATCAAATTACAACTAGTGATTAGACACAAATGAGGGGGAATTACACAGGCTAAACTACATACAGGGTGCATTAATGTTATTTTTTTCCTTGTGTCCAGCAGACGATGTTTAATAAGCAGTAAGGTAAACTGAAGAGAATATAAATATACTTACCAGGTGGAGGAGGGAATCCTGGAAACTGTGGGGGAGGTATTCCTGGAGGGAGTGTAGGAATTCCCATTGGGGGTCGATTCAGATGTGGTGGGTAAGACATGTTTGTAAAACCAACCTAAAGAGTAAAAAATATACGGATGTTAAAAATAAAATACTGGAAAACAGTTGATGAAAAACACACCGCTAATGATAAATTGGTCCTCCTTCAGATTTAATCAAAGCTATAATTCTTCATGCCATAGGTTTTACAAGGAGCGAGAATATTGAACCATGCTGATATAATAGCAGCTCTTAGTTGGTTCAAAGTGGATAGTAGAGCTTCTAGTGGCTCTTTCATGGGGTTAAGATGTAGTAACTATGCCAACAAATGAAGCAACAGGAAGTAAGAGCCATGTTCACTGAAAAAACTGAACACAGCGATAGGGCGCACTGTAGCTATAAAAATTGGTACACCTGGGGCTTGATTCTTTAGACGTGCTAACCACGGTGCTAAGTAGGTTAGCACCGAATTTCTGAATCAGATCGCGCGCTAAGTATCGTGCGCAAAGTTTTACGCACGCAAAGTCCTATGCGCGCGCTAAGTTTCATAGGCTTTAAAGGGCACTCCGCGCGGAACGCCCTGTGCAGTGCGTGCGTAAAGTTTTACGCAAATAAAGTTTTGCGCGCAAAAAGCTTGTTTAGACGTGCTAAGGGGGTTTTCATAGGCGTGCTAACAGTTAGCACCGCTTTGTGAATCAAGCACCTGGTCTGCAACAATGCCGACGTAGCCAGTGATATCAAAAGTTGCTTACAGGGCCATTTCCAAGGGTGTCCCAAGAGAATATTACCCTGACCATTTTCACCTACTTTTGGGGTTGTGTGTCTCTCAGCAATACGTTCTGCTTGTGCTATATTCTGATCATGGCATCTGCATCACGAAGAACGTACTTAGACTTTATGGGCCAAACAACTTCTTTCCCACTCATCAAGTGTCCAACTGCAATATTCCTGGGCCCACAGCAGATGTGTTTCCTGTTTATCTAGGATAGCAAAGCACCATCAATGGTCTCCAAGTGTTGAATCCAATCTGGGACAAGGTCCATTGTAGTGCATGTTTGGATTTGCTTTTGGTGTGCCTGTATTGTACTAGCACTCTCGCCCAGCCAGGTCACTACCTGCACGCAGTTTATATGTTCTCCTGTGTCTGTTTCCTCCCACGTTCCAAAAACATACAGATGAGTTAGTTGACTTCCCCCCCCTAAATTGGCCCTAGACTACATCACATAGAGACGACATGATACATACGTAGACATGAGTATGGTAGGGATTAGATTGTGAGCCCCTCTGAGTGACAAGACAATGTACATTACTGCATGAGATATTGGAGCACTATAAATACGAAATAATAATATCACAGTAAGCTGCTATCTGTTGAGCCCCTTGGGGTACTCCTGTCAGGAGGGGGAGGCCTCTGGATCCTAATGTGGTTTCCCCCTTCCTCCTGTGCAGCACGGATCCAGCGCTTGTCCAACAGACACGTTTTTACGATAGTTGGGCAGAAAAGTTGCACGCGTGTACGAATTTTTAGTGTGTTCTTGGCTGAGGCCATCTCTACCAAAAATTTAGTAAACTGGTCCAAAGTGTCACCAAAATATCTTAAGTGCTGGATCATCTTGGCAAGCACATTGCTCCCCTACGTATATCACCCACTCGAAGTCACTTTCATCTCTCCACCCCCTCCCTAGCAACAGAATCCATCACAGGGCCGAAGCTTAGTGAAGTATCTGTACGGCAGCTGGCCTTGCTTTGCTGCAGGTGGGATTGAACAACAATCACTGCGTGTGTACACACCAAGTGATGCCCCAGGTAGATTCAAAAACAACAAAATCAAAGCAATAACTTGGGGCTTCCCCATCCTGCTTGACCCCACCGATCCAGCCTTGGGACCCTCTGAACATAGTAAACAAGAGCTTGTTGAATCCGTTCACATGGCCACTTTCCCATCCATGTATGAGCGCAGCCATGCAGTCCAGGTGTCATTGTAGTCTGCAGCGTAAGTTAAGTATCAAACTTTTCTTTTTTGGCGCTCACAGAAGCCTCTGACTCCTAATGAGGCTTCCCCTGTCCTATTCACAGACTGGGATCCAGCACTGGCACACTAGCAGCTGAAATAATTACCTTCCACGCTCCTACACAGGCAAAGTAGAGGCTCCCCGTTGGGCCCCGGCCGAAATAGCCAAGCCTGATTGGGTCTGCAGTAGAGCGGACACGATCAGGCTCAACTATTTCAGCCAGAAATATATAATGGATATACTGTGCCTGCGCAGGAGGTAAATATATCTATTGCTGCTGTTCGGGGGCTGCCAGCGATGGATCCTGAAAGGTGAAGAGGACGAAGGAAGCCACATTAGGATACAGATGCATCCACCACCTGAGGTAAGTTGGGGGAACCACCCATCCCCTCCCAGCTGTTTTTTGTTACAGATCCGGTGGGTCGGGAGTGCGTCGTTAGCGGCGTTTGAATGCCCGACGACCGACGCAATACTGCGGGTATACATTACATGCTCCGGCCGGCGCAAGTCCCCTGGTCTCTGCGGTCGTCTTCTCCGCTCCGTGCCATTCCTGCTACACAGAATTTCCTGTCCCGGCAGGAAGTTTAAACAGTAGAGCGCCCTCTACTGTTTAAACTTCCCCTGGACAGGAAATTCAGTAGCGGAAGCGGAGAAGAAGACAGCAGAGACCAGGGGACTCGCGCCGGCCGGAGCAGGTAATATATGCAGGGAGGGCGGCAGCTCCACAGATTGTGATCGGTTTCAGGCTGAAATCGATTCATAATCTGTTTGCAGTAAAGGTGGCCATACGATCCCTCTCTGATCAGATTTGATCAGAGAGGGATCCATCTGTTGGTCGAATCTGATGGCAAATCGACCAGTGTATAGCCACCTTAAATGGTACTCTTCAGTACCAATCTAAATCAATCCAGAATCATTGCAAAAATGATCACTGTTCTTCACTCAATATTTCAAAGCTGGTAGATAATTTAATGCAGACTCACAAAACCTCACGGTCCACCCACAACCCTACAGCTTAATTCCAGATCAAACTCGTGATAAATACACTGAACAAATGTATATATTAAGTCTGTTGGTACATGCATCTTTATGAACATTGCCTTAAAGTGTACCAGAGCTGAGTAAAAATAAGTGTTATACATACCTGGGGCTGCCTCCAGCCCCATCTATACGGATCGGTCCCACGCCGCCATCCTCAGCCTGCTCCGGTATCGGGTCCCGTAACTTCCTCCAGTTGCGGCCAGTCTGACGCAAGAGAAGTGCGCTCTTTACATATCTCTCCAGCAGCCACCGGAGAGATATGTAGAGGGTGCACTTCTCTTGCGCAGACTGGCCACAACTGGGGGAAGTTACAGGACCCGGTACGGGCGCAAGAGAAGGCTGAGAACGTAGGCGTGGGAGCGATCTGTGCAGATGGGGCTAAAGGAAGTCCCAGGTATGTATAACACTTATTTTTACTCAGCTCTGGTTTCCTTTAATGAGATGTTCATAAGCTGTCAATCCAGCTATTATCAGTAGTTGACACCAGACTCCCTTACCACCTCAGGACTGCTGCTGAAACTGTCACCAGTTCAGGCACACTTTACGCAGATCCCTCTGCTAATCTCTGTAGAAAACATTTTGGCGCTAGTCTAGTTTGGGGAAGCCAGCAAGAAACCTCATAGGGAACAGTTCTCCAATCACAGCACTAAGTATTGTTATTGGTCGAATAGCGTAGGCATAGTTCGCTATAACCTACAGTATATGAAACCTAGCAGAGGATATCAAACGCCCAATCACGTTTGCAGAATTTCCTTATGAGTATCTTGCTGGGTCCGCTAAACTAGATTAGTGCCTTTCATTAAAAGGACAAATTAGCAAACAAAAAGGTTTCACACAAAGTCCATTATCTTAAGTAAAGTATGTTTAATAAGGAATAATTGCTTTACTTTTTTTTGTGGGTTTTGCTTTTATTGCATGTCTGAAAAATGCACTCCACTAAAAGAAGATTGCATTCCACTTGATTCAGCTAAGTGCACATTGTATTAGTGCACCTGCGGACTATATTTTTTATCATTTTTATGAGCACGTCATAGAGAGTTTTTGTTATAATATTGCCAACAGCTTCCCTGAAGACAATTTTTTGCATGTGCATTTTTTTTCCCTCACTGCATGGGAAGCACTTGTAAGGTGAGTGAAAGTCCATGGGTTTTAACTATCATCTGTATGCAGATGACACCCAAATCTACCTCCACACCCCTGACATATCCACCACTACCATGGACAAGGTCTCCTCCTGCCTATCAGCCATCTCCTCCTGGATGTCCGCTATGTTTCTGAAACTAAATCTAGAGAAAACGGAATTTATGATCTTTCCACCCCCGGCCATCCATGAACCTCCCAGATGTGCATGTCACTGTTAACCCCACTACCATTCGCCCTACCTCTCAAGCTCACTGTCTGGGTGTCACCCTGGACTCCACACTCTCCTTCACTCCCCACATCCAAGACCTCACAAAGTCCTGCAACTTTCATCTTAGTAACATCTGTAAGATTCGCCCTTTCCTGACCTCTGCCACCACCAAACTCCTCATCCATGCCCTCATAATTTCCCGCCTTGACTACTGCAATGCCCTTCTGTGTGGTCTCCCTATGACCCAAATAGCCCCACTGCAGTCCATAATGAATGCGGCAGCCAGAATTATCCACTCCTCCCATCGCTCCACCATGGCGGCTCCCCTCTGTTAATCCCTCCACTGGCTTCCTATCCAGTCCAGAATCAGATTCAAGATACTGTGTCTGACCTACAAATCCGTCCACAAAACCTGTGCAACCTACATTTCCGATCTTACTCAGGAGGTACACACCTAGCTGCTCACTCTGCTCTTCCAATGAACTTCGCAAGACACCCCCCCCCCCAGTCCCATGCACGCCTCCAGGACTTCTCAAGAGCTGCTCCAACACTATGGAACTCCCTACCTCCACCCATTAGTGCAGCCCCCTCCTTTAACATCTTCAAGAAGGCCCTCAAAACTCACCTTTTCACTCTGGCCTACTACCTCTCACACGTGCTCTAAACCAAAAACTCAACTCTGGTCCCCTACCTTTCGTGTCCCTACCTCTCCCTCTAGATTGTAAGCCTTTGGGCAGGGTCCTCCTCCTTTTGTGTCCTACCTGATCATGCACCTCCATTACTGTGAACCCATGCTATGCATTTGAGTGAACCTAACTTGCCTAATCTCCATGCTCCATCCCGTGACTAAGTATTACCTTGTACTCATATTGTGCTGCGTGATCTGTTTTTTCTTGTATTGTCATATTGCTGTATGTCACCCCTATATATTGTCTGTAACTTAAACTAATGTCCAGCGCTGTGTAATATGTTGGCACTTTATAAATACAATAAATAAATGTGTCTTTTGCTAGGACTTTCTTTTAGTTTAAATATACAGTATCTGTTAAGTCAGGCTAATTTTATTATAAAATACAAATATTTTATGAGCTCTCTGACCCTACGTGATCAGAATATATGTGCAGCCTCAGGTGATGGCAATAGCTTCATTTGAGGATATCTGCACCTACTTATTTTACCACCACAAACACATGCTATTCCACTCAACTCTAAGTAGGACAAGTCTAAAAAAAGTTGTGTGCCTGGAGTATCAATTAGTAGCAAAAATGTAAGTGAGATTCCATTTAAAATGATCTATGCACTGTTAGCAGTGCTCCGACAAATACATTTATCCTAGTCAAACACTTACCTATTTGGTCATCTTCCTGCTAAACTTCAACACGGTCTCTATTCTGTGCCCAAGCAACCATCTAACCACTTACTCTGACAGTGACATTCATATGATAGATATTGCTGTATCAGAACAATGTGGGCCAGATGTTATCAGAGACATAAGCGCTAGTCTAGTTGAGTGGTCACAGCAGGAAACATCAGAACAATCCAATCACAGAACCCTATACAGCATAAAGTGTCGTGATTGGCCAGAGTGTGGATGTAGTTTACTACAACCTATAGGTGTGTACACACGCACTACCAAATGCAACGACGGGTCCGCCGCACCCTCCCGCTGGGCGGTCTTTAGCCGACGTGTACACGCTGTCGGCAGATTGATAAGGCTGTTTCTGAACGATCCACTCAGCGGATCGTTTAGAAACAGCCTTATCAGTCCGCCGACAGCGCATACACACGCACTACTGTCGGCTGAACGTCCGCCCAGCGGGAGGGTCCGGCGGACTCGTCGTTGCTGGTGGTAGTGCGTGTGTACGCACCTTTTAAGTGCGAGCGGGCGCTGTCCACGCATTCAAGTTCCAGGAATTTCCCTGAGATTTCCTGCTGGGTCCCCTCAAGTAGCCTACCACAGTACCATAAACACCACAACACTGGTGCTAGCTTGTCCAAGTAAGAAGGCACATTTAGCACAAACACTGCACTCAGAGGCATCAAACCCATTGCTATATACCTCAGGCTGCTTTCACACATGCTGCGGTACAATTATCCTGCGGCAGGAGAGCCCATCGCAGAACAATTGCACTGCACCATTTTGTGTTAGATTGCTGCTGTACCACTGACTCCAATGCAATTGCGTCTCAAGCGGTACCACTCAGCAACGCACTGCAGAGTCTGCGTCGTTGGAAGCACTTTCGTCACACCCTTGCCAGTCTCATCGAGACTACAGGCTGCAGCGGGGCAGACTAAAAAGCGGTAAGATTGAAAGGGGCCTAAAAGGTAAACAAATGCACTCATTGGACCCCTTTTACACCTGATCCACTGCGTTAGTACGCGTTGTTTCCCCGAATGAAATAGAAAACCATTTGTTGCAATCCCCACACACTGGCATCCACAAAAACTGTACTTGTGTGAGGATTGTAACAAATAGGTTTTCTACACATTTGGGGGGAAAACACATACTAACGCATACGCAGCGGATCATGTGTTAAAGGAGCCTTGTTCCTTTTACACTTAATCAGTTGGTGTGCGTTAGTACGCGTTTTTTCCATAGCAGTGCATTGGGAAGAAGATTTCAGTTAAAATGCGTTAAGTGTAAAAGAGGCCATAGGAAAACATGGGCATTACATTGAAAATCAGTTTTCTTTCAGTTATAACTGAGAGCAACTGATTAAGTGTAAAAGGGCCCTTAGAGAAAAATATTCACAGTATCTATTCAAATTGATATATATTACTGAAGTTATACTATGCATGCATATGCAGAGGTCTAAACAGCAAATCACTGCTAGAATCACACACAGGTGCATGCAGTGAGCAAAAGAAAACCTGTGCTGAACTTTATGGGCGTAAAAGCTGGAAGCTGCTGTGAAGTTGCCTCTGCTAGAGGCCTCGTTGTGAGTTACATATTGCACAGGCCTGGCAGAGAGCAGGTCAGGAGCTGCACGGTGGATGCAGCACCCAGCAGAAGCACACAGGCGGCAGCACAGCTGCAATGTATATAGACAGGTAATGGGGCTGCAGCGAGGTCGGCCTCCCTCCCGCCATGCTCTGAAGATGCGGTCAGGCTGCCATCTCGTTTCCTCTCATACAGAGTAGCTGCAGTAAATTACATCCACTATGCTCCATGGAGCGCAGAATAATACAAGGCCCTCTAGCCATACGCCCGCCGCCCTCACAGCCTCACACAGAGCCAAGCACCGCGCCGTGCGGCCGCCTCATAACTCACCCGCCCCGGCTGGGAAGGAGCCGCCCGGCTGGCACAGATCTGAGCGCTTCTTCTCTCTCCTCACGCTCTGCCGGGGGATCAGGCGCTCCTCTGCTCCGGTCAGCGTTCGGTAGATTCGTACGAGAGGCGGGTCTGCAATACACAACTAGGCCGCACTCACGCCGCAGAGCCTCTCTCCAGGCCCGGCATGCACCGCGCAGTGAGAGGGTGGAGAGTGGGCGTTCACTCAGGCAGGCGGGACTAGCCAGTCCTGCTGTCCTACTGAAGGAGGCGAAGAGAAGACTGCAAGAGATGTGTTGGGAGAGGTGGACCATGGATGGTCCAGGATGGGTGTTGGTCCTCCATACTTAGGGAATGGAAGGTTTTTAGAACTGGCTTACTAGATAAGACCATATGTAGGCAGCAGAGATTAAAAAAGGGAGCCAATACAATTTGACATAAAGGACACCTGAACAGAGAGAGAGATATGGAGGCTTACATATTTCCTTTTGAAAAATGCAGATTGCCTGGCTGTCCTGCTGAGCCTCTGTCTCCAATACCCTTAGTTCACGCTCACAGCGCCAGAGCCGGGAAAAGGTCCTCCAGCACCCAAGGCTGAGACACCAAAGTGCGTCCCTCCATCCCTGCCAACCCAGCCATCACACACTGATTGCTATTAGACTAAGAGGCGCCACAGGGCCCACAACCTCCCAAACACCTTAATATCTAGTTATATGGCTTGCAGTCACTGCCATGTATCCCCTTTTCTTCTTTCTTTCTGCTTCAAACACAATTAGGAATGACAGCTGAATGAATTCTGCGCCCCCTCCTACACTGCGCCCTGAGGCTGGAGCCTCTCCAGCCTATGCCTCGGCCCGGCCCTGCACAGCGCACATTGCGCAGAGCTGGGACAAGGTCCTCCAGCACCCAAGGGTGAGACAACAAACTGCGCCCACCCCAGCCGTCACACACTGATTGCTATTAGAGGAAGAGGCGCCCCAGAGTCCCCAACCCCGCCAACACCTCAATCTCTAGTTATCTGGCTTGCAGTCACTGCCATGTATCCCCTTTTCTTATTTTTCTATGCTTGAAACACAATAGGAGAATGATAGCTGAGTGGGTTGTGCACCCCCTCCTACACTGCGCCCTGAGGCTGGAGCCTCTCTCGGCCCGGCCCTGGCATTGCGTTCCCTGTAGGAGCAGGAACAAAACGGATCGAGACAGCAGCTTCATGTGTTACGCTTGCGTTGCATCAGGTACAATGAAGAATATAGTAAATGAAAAGTATGGTTCACTTCTACTGTTAATGCATGTCTTTACCGGTAACGCACTACATGCAGTGCTTACCATACCAAGACCCATTAATACTGGAACACACCCACCACACTGCGTACATCGCATAGGTGGTGCAGTGCGGTAAGCCGCTTTACATTGTGTATGTTACAACGCAGAACAGGGCCTAACCCATTGTCCTTGAATCAGCATTCAGATCAGGTCTTTCTGGCTGAAGTTTGACTAGATTTAGGGGTGTATCTGGGCAATACAGTGCCCATTGTAAACGCTGAATTTGTGCCCCCAACCACACCAATACTAATAGGTAGCCAGATGTGCCACCAATATTAGGACAGAGGTGTCCCTCCAATATATGCATCTAGAGCTATCCTCCCCAGTATAGGTAGCCAAAGGTGCCCAGTATAAGCAGCCCCCACTCACGGTGAAGGTAGTGAGAGGTGTCCTCCTCCCCCCCCCCCCTTTTCCACCCAAGCTCCTCTTAGTATAAGTAGCCCCCTCCCTCCCCCCATTAGGGCATTGCATTGGTGTTAGTTGGATCTCCAGACCTCAGATCACCGGCAACCAAAGAGAGAGCACACAGTACTTGTGACTGAAGTCACAGCGACCTCTTTTTCTTTGGTCAACGCAGATCTGAGTTCTGACTGATGGGAAAACGCCAGAGCAGGCATAGCAGAGCAAAGTATTTTATGGCTGTAATTTCTTATCAGTAGTCTGACTGGGTCCCCACTGGAGAAAAACTGTCAGCTGCATAGTAGAATACAGTATTAACTCTTTTAGGCAGATAAAGAAGAAAAGCATCACAGCATATTTATTTGTGTGCTAGGCACTGTACATACACATGTCTATCTCATCATGTCAAATGTCACTTAAGGTTCCCTTTAAGGGACACAGGTATGTCTTTGCAAAAGACAGACCAAATGAATGACATTCATCCAGATGATATTGTGCTAAGTATGGATGCAGAGCAATGGTGGTTACTAATTAAGACTTTATTTTGATTTATCCCATCATCAAAGTAAATGTATTATTAATCTGCTCTGGTTGGTGTTACATTTTTTATTTTTTTTAGGCTTATTAATTATATTTTTTGTATGTGGTTAGCACTGTTAACTCTGACACTGGTAGTAGGCAAGGATCTCGCAGGGTGAGGATTTTAAAGAGGAACTGCAGTGAAAATAACATGAATACAATTGCTTATTTTTTGCAGTATTCATTTATAAAGTATTTACTCAGTGTTTGGCCATTGTAAAATCTTTTCTCACCCCGACTTACATTCTGAAATTTATCACAGGTGGCAACATCTAATAGTCCTGCCAGGTGATCTCTGCGGAATGTTCGTTTACTGACAGTTCTATGCAGAAAGGGAGATACTGCTTGCTTGGCAGTTGGAAACAGCCATTATGTCCCACAATGCAACAAGGTTCACTGACAGCAAACTGTCATCACACTGTGGGAAAGGTTTCTCCACGATATCAGCCACACAGACCCCCCCCCCGATGATCTAATCCAGAAAAGGTAAAGATTTCTCATGGGAAAAGAAGTATCAGCAACGGCTTGGAATGACGTTAAATCCTGGGTTAAAGTTCCTCTTTAAAGTACCCCTGAACTGTGGTTTTTTTTTTAATAAAGTTTTATCTGCAGTGCTGTTACATATGTCACAGCACCCCTCCAGCGCCCCCTGTAGTCTCCACACTGCTCAACTGTAATATTCAATTATGGATGGGGAGGAAGTGGCAGTTCCCCTCCTCTCAGCCCGTCCTTAGAAATGCCCCTTTCAATCCCCACTTATCGATCCCGATACTGTGTCACTGCAAACAGTGCGCAGAAGCGCTGCAATGTGTGGGTCTGACTATAAGGAACTATGCTGCACAAGCAATAACTGCACAGTATCGGGAACGATAAGCGGGGAGAGGAGGAGTACTGCCACTTCCTCCCTGCCCACAATCGACATTCTACTGAGTCGAATATGACAGCTAAGCAGTGCGGGGGCTACAGAGGGCGCTGAAGGGTGAGGACTATGCTGTACCATCATCATTATAGACAAGAAAAAAGAACTTGGTTCAGGGGGACTTTATGCAGCAGCAGGTCCTCACTAGAACATCATGCAAGGGTCGATGAGCCATTACCCTTAGTGGGCAATGGTACTGCATCTGGCTACTAGCTTGCAGCCCCTGGGATCACCCCACCAGGTACATGGAGAACAAATGAGCCACAGTAGAGAAATGGCTGGTGGGTTATAGATCTAAGTGTGAGGCTATCTTCACAGTGGTCAGTTGCATAGTGCACGCATTATAATGCGTCATAATGACTGAACTGCAATAGAGACTGTACATAGACTTTAATAAAAGACTGCATGCAGCGAGTTAAAATGATGTGATCAGTTACTATGCAGTGCTGTGTACAGGCCCATAGAATTGTATGGGCATTGAGTTGACATATAGAATTATTCTGCAATACAACTGACCACTGTGAGTCGCGTTCAAGCTAATGTGTAGGAACAGCTAGAGTTATTGTATAAGAACACAATTTTACACACAGGTCAAATCTTATGTCAGCAGTAACCTTCATAACATCTCAAATGTAGCTACATTTTTATTTCCTGAGGGTGAGTTTCTGTGCCTCTCTGCAATATAAAGGGACTTACAAAGGCTTACCACCCAAACCAAGACTATGCGATATATTTTATTTATTTAAGTATTTATATAGCACCGACATATTACGCAACGCTGTACAGAGTTTTATTGTCTTGTCACTAACTGTCCCTCAGTGGGGCTCACAATCTAGTCCCTACCATAGTCATATGTCTATGCATGTATCATAGTCTAGGGCCAATTTAGGGGGAAGCCAATTAACTTATCTGTATGTTTTTGGGATGTGGGAGGACACCAGAGTGCCCGGAGAAAACCCACACAGATACGGGGAGAACATACAAACTCTTTGCAGATGTTGTAGGGATTATTAAACTCCATATTATAGAAGGAAATAATGTGGTTTGGAAAACAATAGTGAAAATTGGAGAGACTCACACGCCATTTCATGTTAAATATGAATTTAATATTCATTACATAACTCCCCCCGAAGGTTATAAACCCCAGAGGTTGGGTTTAATTTGGGACACATTGACATGGCTAATCTTTGTCTTGCATATTTGTCCTCCATTGCATGTCTGTTATGTTAATGGAGGTTTTTTGGCATATAAGCATGTGTATGTGAAATACTTTCAATAAAATGTTTTGTGTTTTTTTTGTTTGTTTTTTTAAAAAGAAGCAGCAGGAAGTCTGGATATAATCGGAAAACGAGGTCGAGGCGCACAAAAGGCATAGTCCAATTACATGCAGAGGCTGAGACAGTAGTCAGGTAACAGGCAAAGGTCAGGTACTGGTGGCAGGCAAACTATAGTCAGAAACCAGCAGGAAGTGGCAACAAGGTATCTGGAATGCTATGAGTAAGGTTGTTTACACCACAGAAGCTTCCTGGTACTAACAGCATTGACTGCTGTGAGAGGGTGCTTTAAATAGGCAGAGATTTGCACTCAATCATTTATGCACGTTTGCAGGTGTGTAAATGTTTGCTCATGCGCATTTAAGGCTGGTTTCATATATTGTATGGTGCAATCGTCCTGTGGCAGGAGAGCCCGGGGCAGGACGATCACACCACACATTACCCTGCAGCAGAGCGTGCCGACTGGGTAATATGCGTAGCACCGCACCCCACTTAGTGACATAGACCCTACTGAACAGGCAGTACGTCACTGAAGTGGTGTCGCTTTGCTTATGTGCGCCGCTAACGCGATCAGGGATTTACACTTACAGCGTCGCCATAAACTTACATTGCTGCATAATGCTCTGCAGTAGGCATGCATCATATGGGAACGCAGGGCAGAGTTTGCAGCAGCCTTGTATCGATTTTGCTGCTTACATTGCACCACATTGCATCGCCATAGTGTGTAAGTCTCCATAGACTTACATTGCCCTTGCGGCGGGGGAGAGTACCGAGATGCAACAAAACACTGTAAGTGTGAAAGTAGCCTAAAGCAAACCTGTGACAGGCATCTTTGCTGCCCAGGACACTCTTCTTCTTCTGGCCACACTTCCAGCCATGTTTGAGTTGACAATTGGGTGGATCGCACGTGGTTTTTTCTCATGCAGAATTGCATCAGATGTAACAGACCATGCTAATTAATGGACTGGCTCGCATCAATTGTGGTTTCTGCATATGAGAAACAAAACAACTTGCTGCATGCAACATAAAATCGTTACGTTAAAACGTGTATTACAAACAGTAGAATTGTCTATTGAAAAACTGCAGTTGTTTTACATCGACATATATGTGAACCTTTCCTTTAAGTTGTCCGGGTATTACGTTTCCAAAACATGAAGATAAAGAATGTGTGAGTTTGTATACAATGGTTATGTAAAAAGGAGGATACGCTGGTAACTGATTTTGTTTGTAAATCTGACTGAAATTTGTTTCTGAACTGTAGAGGAGTCCATCCAAATTTTGTCCAGGATAACAGAACTATTACTTAGTTTTGGAGAATAAAATAATAGTTAAAGTGAGTCTGAAGTGTAATAAAAATAAAAAAACAAATACCTAAGGAGAGGGAAGGCTCTGATTGCTATACAGCCTTCCTGTTCCTCTCCTCGTCTCCTCGCTCCCCCACAGGCTCCTCTGTTTAAATCTTCCACCACAGGAGGCTTTCGGAAGTATTTAGGCGCACTGCAGTGTGTTTAAAATGCTGCCAGAAATCTCTCCCTGCAAGTACAAGCTCTCCAATCTATTCAGAAATCTCTCTTCTGTTATTATATTTTCTCAGTCCCCCAGACTCTTTTCTGTGCCATTGCCAATGACCCTCCCACCTTCCTGCTTCTCACTGATTGGCTGAGTAGACTGCTGTCCATCTGAAACATGATCCGCTGCTCACTCCTGTTTACAAGCAAGGCTGAGGTGACTCAGTGATTGGAAGAGAAAAGAAAAAAAGTTAAGGGAAGAATTGACATCAGGATTTAGCCTCAAACTGTGGGCAAAAGACATGGTCAACACCAAGAACAGAATTCTCTTCATTTACTGTATAAAATTCACAGAAATCAAAATGTGGACAGTACAATACATGTGTTATGTAAGTAGATCAAGTATTTATCTACTTATATATATGTGGGTTTTTTTCCCCTGGCATAGTATGGCTAATCCTCCTGCTTTAAATGTTTAGATGGTAGATTGGGCCCCTACAAAAGAAGAGAAAGGACAGGAATAGGGATGTATTAAAAATGAAGCATAATGGAATAAATACATACCAGTGGCCTGAAAAGAGGCTTAATATAGGTCTTTGATTGTAGATAGTTTTTTTAACTCGTGATTAAAGAAGTAGTTCATTATGGATATTGTTTGTATGTAAATAGATGACTTGGGCTTCAGTGCAAGTAATAAATGTTTCCAGCAGAGGGGGATATTAAGGTTTAAATGCATAAACCAGAACTAGAAAAAGAGAAGTGTAACAAAATTGGAATTTAGTCAGATGTTATCATTGTTACCTTTTAGCAATGGTACAGCAAAGTTTGGTGGCAAACTTATAGAGAAGCTTTTTTTTGTGGTACAGGCAGCTGTGAGAAATTATTATTATTCAACACTTGTTATAGTAAACTCTGATAGCTTTCTTGCCATCCTCAGGCCCCAGCAAATGCGTCTGTATAAATATACAATGTATGATGACCAATTCTTATATAGTAAACTTCTCACATAGTAACTACTGTTCCTTGTCCCTACTGTATTTTCTGCATCACTTTACAAAGAAGTCTTGTCACTGGTTTCTTTTTGAACAGATAAAGTAGGGAATACACACACACACACACACACACACACACACACACACACACACACACACACACACACACACACACACACACACACACACACACACACACACACACACACACACACACACACACACACACACACACACACACACACACACACACACACACACACACACACACACACACACACACACACACACACACACACACACACACACACACACACACACACACACACACACTTTATTGTATTAAGAAATGTGCATATGACTGTATTTGCAATTACAGTATTCGCAATTTGGAGGTGGTTTTCTTTTTGTGCTAATATGACATATGGGGTAGATATACATGCACCTCATTATTTGCATATTAAGGGTTTTAGTGCTTCATCTGGTCTGTTTTTAATTGTTGCAATTGCTGAGATGCAGAGAGATGTTTTAACACATGCATGTCAAACTCCGGCCTGCAGGCCAAATCTGGCCCTCAGAGCCATTAAATTTGGCCATCAAATGGTTTCCCCCACTTTGCATTATGTTTGGCCCACTCTAGACCACCAGAGAGGCTATATTGGAGGTGAAGCCCTAGAACACCTGAAAAGCCATATTGGGGAGGGAGGGGGAAAACTACTAAACACCAGGGAAATGCATAGGGGAGGGAGGGGAGCCACCTGGGGACTTTATAAGGGAGGAAGGTGGCCACTAGACATTGAGGTTGACCCGCGACTAGGTCCCAGTATACAATTTCGTCCCACTTTGTATTTGAGTTTAAAAACCTGTTTTAACACTAGATATGTGCACAAAAAAATGACTTCTGATTGCTACCATATATACTGTACTTTTCAAATTGTATCAACTCCTTTTTGGAGAAAAAAAGTTGTTTTGTTCTGTTAAGATTCTCACACAGTTAGGTATAAGTTCTGCAATTTTAAAACCAGTGCTTAGTAAAAGCAGGTTAGGGCCCGTTTCCACTGTTGCGACACGATTTCGCCGGCATCCCGACGCTTGTAAAAACGCATGCGTTTTTACCCGCGATTTCGCGTGCGATTTCGCATGGCAGGGTGCCATGCGAAATTAACCATGACTCTGCCAGGGCAAAATAACATTGAAAAAGGTGCAAAATCGCACGCGAATCGCGGGTAAAAACGCATGTAAAAAACGCATGCGTTTTTCCTATTAAATACATTAGCGGCGATTCGCATGGATTCCCGACGCAGGCGAATTCTGTGGGACCCGTCGTGCAGATTTGGCCCGCCGCCAAATCGCTCCCGCACGCCGCAGATATGGAAACAGCCCCGGCCACTTCAATGTACCAAGCGAATCCGCATGTCGGCGCCGCATGCGGATTCGCTATGGTGGAAACGAGCCCTAAAATGAAGATCGTTTCCCTTCATGTAGGACACAAATGTCGAACTCCAGTTCTCGATGGACATATTCATGATGTGTTTAGGATGGACTGAGCAATGGAGAAATGTTTTCTACTTGATGAACCACATCTTTCTTGCTTCAGACCCATCAATTAATTTGAGCTGTGCAAAAAATATGTGTATACCTTGGCCCTTGAGGACTGGAGTTCGACATCCCTTATGTAGGAGTATGTTGTCAATGCCAGATGGGTTTGGTTGCCTGGCACTGGTGCTCGGTTTTCATTGGTTAATTGTTTGGGATTGTTTTATATGACTAATTAGAGGGAAGACATGCTATATGCTGGATGGCTTGAGAAAAATATAGTCAAAAAAACAAAACATGGCCTCAGACACCACAAACACATCTCTCTGAATACTCTTCCTCTAGAATCGACTCCTCACATTCACGTACACAAGATTTCTCATGTGCTTCACCCCTCCTCTTGAATCCCCTTTCACAACACAACACTCCAAACTTTGAAATCTTTAAACGTTCCCTTAAAACTTACTTTTTTCGACAAGCATACACTCTAACTTAGGCCATTTCCCTTTCAACCTCTGGCCAAGTTGTACTCTTTACTAGATAACCTATAAACACACTGCATCCAGGTATACATATTGTATACTACTTACCTCTTGTTCCTCTCATTCCTTTAGATTGAAAGCTCATAAGGGTAGGGCTCTCTTACCCTTTTGTTTCTTGGAATTTGTTATTCATTTTGTGTCTGGCAATTTTGTATACATTTTATTGATCATGTTACATTTGTCACTGTAATTATCAATTCTGTATTTTGTACCAGTGTTTATATTTGGTGTAAACCATTGTCCGTATTATTATGTACCCCATGTTTGTTTCTTACTTCGTACAGCGCTGTAGAATATGTTGGCACCTTATACTATATTATAAGGACCTCCATAGTGCTTTGCAGGAGGTTAAAGAGAATCTGAGGTGGCTTGTAAGAATCCTACTAGCACACAGAGGCTGGGTCTGCATATAATGCCCAGCTTCTGTTGCTATACTGTTTCCCCCCAGGACCCCTCTGTGCTCTGCTGTCCCCATAAATCAAACGCCGTGCTAGCGACACGCAGCGTGTCAATAGCAGGCTGTTTACCTCTGCACTGTCACTCTCGTCACACCCCCACCTCCTCTATATCGCCGCTGCCCGTCTGTGTCCCTTTCCTTCAAATCAGTGGGGAGGGACGCAGGTGGGGAGCAGCTACATAGAGGAGGCGGGGGAGCGGCGAGAGTAACAGTGCAGATGTAAACAGCCTGCTAGCGATGTCGCTAGCACAGCGTTTGATTTATGGGGGACAGCAGAACGCAGGGAGGGCCTGGGAGGAAACAGTATAACAGAGGCTGCGTTGCGTTTTTTAGGTAAACAATCAGTAAACCACTAAAAGATAGCCTCAGCAAAATCGCAAGCACATCACAAGTGCACAAAAATCGCAAGTAAAAATTTGATTAAATTGCATCTGCACTGATTTTCATTGTGTACAAGCCCTTAGTAATTCCTCCTGGTTTCAAAGGACAAAAGCATATTTGCAAAAGAATGAATCTATATACACATGGTATAACATGCACAATCTATCAGCATTTACCATCACATACAATTACTTAACTGATACAGTGATCGCTTACTGGTAATTTCTGATTGATCAACAGAAGAATTAATTCTAGATTATTGGACAATCCAATCATTTGACCAGATCTCTTGATAGATCAGAAGTGAAGTTTAGCTTTTGCACATCAAAGTAATTCTTTGGAATAGGACTAAGCGTAAGAGAAGGGGAGTTAGCCAAAAGTGTCAAGACAATATTGTAGTATCCCCCATAGTCAGGGGTGTAACAACAGCCCATGAGGCCCCCTGCAAAATTGCCATGGGGCCCCCTGGAATCTAAACTTCTCCCCGCCATACCTGATCTCCCCCTCCCCCATGCACACCCCTTGCCCCGACACATATGCAGAATAGCGCAGGGACCAGAGTAATATCTACCTGCTCCAGTGATGCTGGTCTCCTCTATGCAACACAGCCGCACACTCTTGCCTGCCATTTGCTGACTCCTATCACGTGACTCACATCAGTCATGTGATTGGAGCCAGCGAATGGCCACAGAAAGTATCCAGCTGTGATGCATGGAGGAGACTCACAGTGCTGGAGCAGGTAAATATTTCTCCACTACCTGTGCTACTCTACATGTGGGTAAGGAGAGGGAGGAGGTATGCTTGCAGGGGCTATTGTTACGCCCTGGTGCATAGTACATCAGCTCTTTGTGGTTTCCCCCAAAGACTGTCCCATAATGCTGCTGCTCAGGAAATTTCAATACATGGATTATGGAGATAATATATCTGGGCAAGCAAGCAACTCCATATCACCCTTCAAACGTTATCCAACTCTAAAGGACAGGGAGGCAAGGCCATTCCAAACCCCTAAATGTACGAGATTGCCATAAAACTAACTAGAATTGTAGCTGGCATTCATGGTCATGAGAATAAAATCTGGATTAAAGAGAATCTGTATTGTTAAAATCGCACAAAAGTAAACATACCAGTGCGTTAGGGGACATCTCCTATTACCCTCTGTCACAATTTCGCCGCTCCTCGCCGCATTAAAAGTGGTTAAAAACAGTTTTAAAAAGTGTGTTTATAAACAAACAAAATGGCCACCAAAACAGGAAGTAGGTTGATGTACAGTATGTCCACACATAGAAAATACATTCATACACAAGCAGGCTGTATACAGCCTTCCTTTTGAATCTCAAGAGATCATTTGTGTGTTTCTTTCCCCCTGCAGCTATCTTCCACTGAAGTGACAAGCTGTTTCTTCCTGCAGAGTGCAGACAGCTCTGCCTGTATAATTCCTCAGTATGTGAAAGTCCAGCCAGCTCAGAGGAGGATTTATCCAGCTTGTAAAAGATAATAGAGCAGAGAGAAGCTGCACTAATCTAAATAACACACAGGCAGTGTGCAGAGGGGCCTGGAGGGGGGAGATGCATCACAGAACCACAACACTGAAGAACTTGGCAGCCTTCCAGACACAGGCTGACAAGTCTGACAAGAGAGAGATAAGTTGATTTATTACAGAGATGGTGATAGTAGAACGTGCTGCAGTAAGCCAGAACACATTAGAATAGCTTTTGGAACTTGTAGGATGATAAAAAACAGGATGCAATTTTTGTTACGGAGTCTCTTTAAACTAGAAAAACAAACCTCAATGACCATAGAGTATCCTCCCAGATTGCCCACCTGACTCCAGCAATTTTCCCAACAGAACAACATAATATTTCACACTCATCAAATCTTTATCAAAAAATAATAAAGGTTTTTAAAGGACCACTGTCGCAAAAATCTTAAAATTGAAAATATATTTAAACACATATAAATAAGAAGCATGTTTCTTCCAGAAGAAAATGAGCCATAAATTACTTTTCTCCTATGTTGCTGTCACTTACAGTAAGTAGTAGAAATCTGACATTACCGACAGGTTTTGGGCTAGTCCATCCCTCCATAGGGGATTCTCATCATAGCTTTTATCCTGTATAAAAACACTCCAGGAAAAAGATTTATACAAAGATGCTGGGCAGCCTCCCTGCTCACTGTACTTTTTTGGCAGTTGAACAGAGCAACCGCCATTCACTAAGTGCTGTTGAAAATAAAGAAAACCCTGAGAACCCCCCATGAGGAGATGGGCTAGTCCAAAACCTGTCATTTCTTTCAGATTTATACTACTTACTGTAAGTGACAGCAACATAGGAGAAAAGTAATTTATTGCTCATTTTACTCTGGAAGAAATGTACATCTTATTTGTACATGTTTACATGTGTTATACATTTTAAGATTTTTGACAAAAATCTAAATCTGGCCCAGCTCTTCACAAATGCCAACTTCTCACAAATGGAATATCTATAAACTCAGATACAGCACACTACATTAATTCCTAGTGAAAACAGATTATATGATTGAGCCCATAATAAAGCATGGGTATATACTACTTCATTGGTCCTCTGCTTTGTGCGCCAGAAGATGGTCCAGCAGCAGACCTAACATGAACCGATCCTCAAAATTACAATTATCAGTGGCTTGTCTGCTTTCTTTGATGCCCTTGTCACTTGTGACAATCTTCAGATCTCTCAGAACAGTTAATCTGTAATCTGTAGTGGATAGAAGTAGAGTTCCACTTTAGGATCTAAATTTCATATTGGAAGCATTATCCTTTTGAACTTTTGCTAGAAGCATCTTTAAGAAAAATTCAACCATAAAATCTTGTTTTCATATTGCTATTACTTCAGCCAGAATGATTGGACTAAGCACTATAAGCAATATTGTTTGGATATCCCTTTACACTTATCTCAGAGGATCATATCACTTCAAAATCCCTCCTAATTTTGTTCCTACGGTGGTATCAGAATTCACACTATGGACCCAAACCAAATAACTTTTTCTCCCTATTTTTTTTTCCTAGGTGATATCTTCACTTCTTATTAATAAAATCCGCTTCAAAGCGGTCCTGAACTCAGAATGTCCTCTCTGCTCTAAAAGATGCGCAAGAGCATAATAACCTTTAAAGAAAAAACATATCTTTGTTACAGCTGATACAAATCCTAAAATAAAGCTGCATGGTTTCTACTTCCTGATTCATGAAAGCGAACATATTGTTAACATCCTGTGCTTTCAAATGAGCTTATCTGCCATCTCTGCCATGGCAGTCATTTGACAAGGGAGAGATCAAATTACAACTTGTGATTAGACACAAACTAATGGGAATTAAACAGGCTAAACTCTCTAAGTACATACAGGGTGCATTTCTCTATATTTTCCTTCTGTCCTGTACAAGAGTCCAAGTCCACTTTAAAGAGACTCAGAGAAGAATACAATAATAGATTTATACATACCTGGGGCTTCCTCCAGCCCCATCTGCATGGATCTCTCCCATGTCGCTGTCCTCAGCCATCTCTATCGCAGGTCATGTCACTACGCCAGTCAATGCAAGCTCAGTGCGCTCCCTCCATACTGCGCAGGCGCTTGCGTAAGGAAGGCGCCGGAGAGACGGAGGTTGTCACTGTGCATGCTGAAAACTGGTCGCGTCTGGCTGAAGTTACGAGACCCGTTACCGGCGATAGAGACGGCTGAGGACGACGGCGTGGGAGCGATCCATCGGATGGGGCTGGAGGAAGCCCCAGTTATATATCTATTATTTTAAATGGTCTCCGAGTCTCTTTAAGCCACCAGCAACAAGAAAAGTTAAAGAGGTACTGAAGCGAAAAAAAAAAAATTATGATATATTGAATTGTATGTGTAATACGGATAATTACTAAAACATTAGTAGCAAAGAAAATATTCTCATTTTTATCTTCAGTTATCGGTTTTTTTTTGTCTATAAGATTGCATCGTTTTCTAATATTTGCAGTTTACACACTACTTCGCATTCTAAATGATTTTACAGAGCAGCCTACTTTTGAACCCCTTCTCTGCAGAGAAAAAGAAGATACAGTGACTGACAGTTGAGATAACAAGCTTCAGAAGACAGAGCTCTCGTGGAGCTCAATGGCTCTTTTGGATAAATAACTGGAGTTTCTTAACTCTTCCTGTAATGGAAACTATATTAGACTTATGTCTGCTCCTAATGTTTTATTTCTTAGCTGTACTACATTTACAAATCATTATATCATATTTTTTTTTTTCGTTTCAGTGTCTCTTTAATTTAAACAGAAAAAGAAAAATTATCTCCCAGGAATAAAAAAAACTGTGAGTGGGTGGTGGAACTACTAGACTACAAGAGAATACTGGGAGTGGACTACTGGGGGGGGGGGGAGAGTGTGTGTGTGTGCGTGCGTGCGTGCGTGCGTGCGTGCACACTAGACTACCAGGGAATACTGTGTGTGTCGTGGGGGATACACTTTGGAATCTCTGCCTCTTGTGCTGGAGCACCTTGTCCCAGCCCTGATATTAGCCTAAGATTTTGCTCACGTAAGAGCTAATGTTTTATAACAAAAGCATCACTCGTGAACTGCAGCCACATGAACATTCATTTTATGGCTACTGCAGCATGAGAAGATTTTTGATGGTGCTTGATGTACTCAGCAACACGAAAAGCCAACAGAGCAGAGTTCTAGGTCCATCTGCAGAGGTTGTAGCACATGATATGGAATGGCGGCATATGCCCTACTCCAGTCAAAGCTCTTTCTCCACCACTGGTGTGTACAGGGGCTCTACCAGCAAATCCCCATGCCAGGTGGGTCTCCTTCATAGAAACCAGGGTTTATGGTGCAATCTGATTACCTGAATTCTGAGTGATCAGGTTGGCGCCTCAGCCCTGGAAAATGTGTATAGGGGGGTCTCCTGACACCTCATACACATAGGCCCTTTGTGTAACAGTTAACAGCCAATAAACCACACAGTTGTAATTATTTATTTTGATGTCTTTAGGCTTCTTCTCTTGGACCGCCATCTTTATTTGTGGCATTATTTAGTAAGGCTCCTTGTTGAGAGAAGGCTTCTCTTGTGTTGCTTTCAATCTTCTGCTCTCCTAAAGTGAATGGGAATCTGTACATAAAAAAAGCAGATACTTACCTAAGGAGAGGAAAGGCTCTGGGACCTACAGAGCCTTCCTGTTCCTCTCACAGATCCCTCATTCCAGCTCTGGCTCCCCTGTAGCAGTATTCTACCAAATTGGTCATATACTGCTTTCCACCGCTGAATGAGGGTGTAAGATCCGGTGGCCGCTCATGGAGGCGGAACGTCGAGACCCATGGTGAGGCACAAGCCTCTGGGTCTTGGCCTGTCTCTGACGTCACTGAGCACATGGCGCTCAGCTCCCATTGGTTAAGCGGCGGACGCGCTCTCAGTACACGCTCCGCCGCTGTAAACATTAACCACATGTGTGCATTGTGTGTCAGCCTCCCTGCTGACACACTCTCTGTTGATTGGTTACTTTGGATTCCTTTACTTTCTGATTGGTTAGACCTTGTAAAAATGTAAAGTGAGCGCCCTCTGTCATCGCCCGTGATAGCCTATGCTGGGCTTTTTGCTAAGACTGCGCTCATACTAAGTTGCCTGTCTTGCTGCTGACTTGTGTCTTTTTTCTTGACTAAGCTTCTTTCAGACTGCCTTATCGTTGCCGACCTCTGCCTGTACCTGACCACGCTTCTCTATTGGATTACCTGTTGCCGACATAGCTAGTACCTGGATTCCCCTACTGCCGCCTGGATCGACCCCTGCTTGTAAAACGGACTTCCATGAACTCTGCCTAGACTGACTCTAGCCCAGGGGTTCTCAAACTGGGTGCCGCGGCTACCTTTCAGGGGTGCATCGGCATTCATCCCGATCCTTTATGCAATACCATCAGGTAATGCAACCGCACATTGATATACAACGTGGCTGCATTACCTGCTAGTTAACCTTTAGTCCCCGCAACCATGGTTGAAGTTGAACATGAGAGGGAGCTAGTCTACTTTAGGGGACCCACCGCAAATCCCCATAGACACCATGAAAGGAATCGCGGTGCCTAATAAGCATCACTAGCTACTTGGAGTGAGTTGTCACCTGATAAGGGTCATAACGGCATTTCGGTTCTTGTTTTTGCCGAGGGGTGCCTTGAGAAAATTTCAAAGCCACCAAGGGTGCCCTCATCCCAAAAAGTTTGGTAACCACTGCTCTAGACTGTTATTGACCACGCATCTGTCTAGTGATTATACTTCATATACTTCAGCCACAACCTGCTATCTTGCCATCATCTGGACTGCCTCAGCCTATATGCCTCAAGTGACTAGTGACTGTGTTTGCATTGCTAATTGCTGTGTTTGGTGATTGCTGCCTATCAGTTTGTATGCTACATCTGCCTGCAGGGTACTATAGCTTGTATTAGGCAGGAGTTTCCGCAGGCGTTAGGGCTGGGCTATAGGTCAGACATATGGGCATACAGCCTGACTTATAGCAGGTAACCAGACAAGCCTGACAGAGGGTTTCAGAAGTCAGGAGGCTTTCAGAAGACAGGCGGCTCCATACTGTACCTGCGCAAGCACACACTCTCACACGTTCATGCAACCGCAGTATGGAGTGGCCTGTCTGCAGGAGCACTCGGGCTCTCAAAGACTTCCAAAGTCCCCCACGCTGGGGGATTCAAACGGGGGAGCTGCCGCTAAAACGAAAGGTCCAAGAGAGGTGCAGGAAGGTTTTGTAAGACCCAAAGCCTCCCCTCTCCTTAGGTAAGTATCTGGCTGATTTTTTTTTTATTTTTTTTAAGCTCCCATTGACTTTAAAGGGAATGTCCAAGCAGCTTAAAAAAGTAATTTACTTACCCGGGGCTTCCTGCGGAGCTGCAGCGATTGACAAAGTGGCTGCTAGGGACTGGAGGAAGCCCCGGTTAAGTAAATGACTTTTTTTTAAGCTGCATGGACCATCCTTTTAAAGAGGGTGTAGTGCATACATGCCAAATCTGGCCATCAGAGCCATTAAATTGGGCCCTCAAATTGTTTCCCCACCTTGCATTATTTTTGGCTCTCTCTAGACCACCAAGAAAGCTATATTAGAGGTGAAGCCCTAGAACACCAGGGAAGCAATATGGGGAGGTAGGGGAAAACCACTAAACATTAGGGAACTGTATAGGGGAGGGTGGGGGCCTCTAGACACCAGGGAACTGTATTAGGGTAAGGAGGATCAATAGGCACCATGGAACTGTATAGGGGTTGGAAGAGGGCCATTAGAAACCAGGGAACTTTATAAGGTGGCCAGTAGACATTGAGTTTGGCCCGCGACTAGGTCCTATTGTACAATTTCGGCCCACTTTGCATTTGAGTTTGACACCCCTGGTGTTGTTAGAAGTCCCTGCTCTTATGCTCAGCTAACAGCTTGCCCCTGGCTTCCCTCCATTTATAGATACGGTTGTGTCTCTTCATTGTGTGGTTCAGTCAAACCCAGGGGCGTTGGTAGAATCCTAAGAGATCCGGGGCACTTTTGGACACTCCAGATGAAAAATGGGTGTGGCCATGCACCAGAATGTGGGTGTGGTCATATAGGTGGAGCCAAATTTACATGAACTTAACAGTGGTCTAAGTAGGCCTGCCCAGCAAAATGTTGGATGAAGCCCACACACCATTAATTAAAAAAAAATGCAGCATATCACATAGTCGGTGTCACTTAAAGCCAATGGGTACCACATTAAAAATAAAAAAGTCAGATACTCACCTAAGGAGAGGGAAGGCTCGGTCCTAATGAGCCTTCCCTCTCCTCTACCGGTGCCCTCGGTGCTGCGCTGGCTCCTCCGTTCGCGTCCGTCGCCGCAGGGACTTCGGAGGTCTTCGGGAGCACTCGGGCTTCCGAAGACGGGCGCTCCATACTACGCACGCGCGAGTGCGTCATAGAGGGCGCTCGCGCATGCGTAGTATGGAGCGGCCCGTCTTCGGGAGCCCGAGTGCTCCCAAAGGCCTCCGAAAGCTCCCTTCGGCATGCGGAAGTGGCAGTATTTGACCGAACTGGTCGAATACTGCCACGGGGGATCCTGCGCGGGACCGGGCACCGGGAGAGGAGAGGGAAGGCTCATTAGGACCGAGCCTTCCCTCTCCTTAGGTGAGTATCCGACTTTTTTATTTTTTAAATGGTAAACACTCACTTTAAACATAATTAGGCAGAGTTACCTGGCTTCTGTGCTGGGTGGTTTTGATTTCTGATGGGCGTGCTGGCCTGATGCCAGGTTGTCTGTGTTATGATCGCTGCTGCAGCAGGGATTGCTGGCAGTAGTAGTGCTGCAGCTCAGGCAGTTCTGATCTCTTTCCATGCAAGCTGCATAGCTTTGTCTGCCTTTCCCTGCTGTCAGCTTGTGACTGATTATCATTCACCTGTGTGGGAATCTGCATGTCTGCTCCTATTGGATGACCTCAGTATAAAGATCTGCTTCCTGCAGGGTTTCCTCGGGCTATCATAGTTTCAGTGTAAGCTAGTCTTGCTGTTGCTCAGCCCCAGACCGTGTTTCTTGTTCTAAAGATACTTTGCTGGTTTTGCATCATATATTGGTTCATTGCCCATATATATGCATACCAGCACGTTTATTATTTTCCTTGTATTCGTGTTACGTTGATACATCAGTGACGCTGATATATACGTACACAAACTGTTTATATCCTGTGTTCAGTTAGTCAGTTCCAGCACGTTTTGGTGGTTGCGCGTATCGTGATCACCCGTGCTAAGCTAGTTATCCTGTTCCTGGTCCTGTTTGTGGATTGCGTTCATCTCTGCGAAGAGATAGCGAATCCTTCTGAGTCCTGTTCCCTGTATCGTTCCAGTCCTAAGTCAGTGTTCCTGCTTATGTCATATATCGGTTCATTGCCGATATATACCGTATTTGTCGCCGTATAAGACGCACTTTTTCTCCCCCAAAAATGGGGAGAAAAAGTCCCTGCGTCTTATACGGCAAAGGCAGGGAATCCCCAACTTAATAACGCCCGCCGATCCGAACCGCCGACCCGCCGCCACGTTGGGGATTCCCTGCCTTTCTGTGCCTGCCTTTCTGTGCCCGCCTGCGTCTCCTGGCCCCCAGATTGAGTGTTAATAGTGGCGGCAACTTACCTTTGCCAGGCTCCCGCGCTGATCCTAGATCATTGCGCTGCCCCCCGCTAGCTTCCTCTGCCTCCCCCCTCTGTATCTGGCCCCCCGGGTGAAGGTATAAGTATCGGCAGCTTACCTCCGCAGTGCGCCCGCGATGACTGCAGACGTCCGTCTTCCAGGCACTTCTCGCTCTAGTGGCTGGCTTTGAACTGCGCGTCATCAGTTCAAGCCGGCCACTAGAGCGAGAAGTGCCTGGAAGACGGACGTCTGCAGTCATCGCGGGCGCACTGCGGAGGTAAGCTGCCGATACTTATTTCTACACCCGGGGGGGCCAGATACAGAAGGGGGAGGCAGAGGAGGCTAGCGGGGGGCAGCGCAATGATCTAGGATCAGCGCGGGAGCCTGGCAAAGGTAAGTTGTTGCCGCTATTAACACTCAATCTGGGGGCCAGGAGACTCGGGCAGGTGGGAGGGAGGAAGGCAGGGGGGAAAATGAGGGCACATGGGGGCACCGGAGCACACATGAGGCACCAGAAAAACACATGGGGGCACAGGAGGACACATGGGGGGGCACAGGAGCACACATGGGGGGCACAGGAGGACACATGGGGGCACAGGTCACATGGGGGGCACAGGACACCTGGGGGCAGATGAGGACACACAGGAGAACCCATGGGGGGCACATAAGGGCACATGAGGACACAGGAAAACACATGGGGGGCACAGGAGGACACATGGGGGCACAGGAGGACACACAGGAGAACACATGGGGGGCACAGGAGGACACATGGGGGGCACAGAAGGACACAGGAAAACACATGGGGGGCACAGGAGGACACATGGGGGCACAGGAGGACACACAGGAGAACACATGGGGGGCACAGGAGGACACATGGGGGGCACAGAAGGACACACGAGAACACATGGGGGGCACAGGAGGACACATGGGGGGCACAGAAGGACACACAGGAGGACACATGGGGGGCACAGAAGGACACATGGGGGCACAGGAGGACACATGGGGGCACAGGAGGACACATGGGGGCACAGAAGGACACATAGGGATATGGGGGGCACAGGAGCACACATGAGGACACACAGAAGGACATGTACAAGACGCTCCTGGAATATGGACGCACCAGGTTTAGTATTTTTTTTTTTCCCTGGTTTTTGCCCTCTAAACCTGGGTGCGTCTTATATTCCGGAGCGTCTTATACGGCGCGAAATACGGTACATATGTTAGTCAGACGTTACAAATAGTTTCATTGATAGCTGTAATTGTAATACGTTAGGAAATCATACTTATTGTATATTTATCTGTGTTACGTTCATCTATCTTGATCCTGCTATTTCCTGACTATCCTATCCTGTCTTTGTGAGGCACGCCATCGCTGCAACGCATTGGCTGCCTCATTCCAGTCTGTTTTATTGTGGACGCTTGCTGTCACTAAGTAGTGGCTAGTTAAGCAAGCGTTCATTCTGTCTACCTGTCCTGATCTCCTCAGTTCTGGTTATGCGCTCAGCGCTACTTTGCGCTGAGACGTTATCACGAAAGTATTGTTTGTGGCTGTTCGGATCTGCACCGGTGTTCCAACTAACTAGCATACATTGACAGAATAGCATACATTTAAAGTGATATACCCCTTGTTAGTAGAATCAGTGTCCCCTTGCCCGCTCGCTTCGCTCGCTGGGCTGCGGGCTCGGTTCTCGCTTCGCTCGGACAACTTTTTATTCTAACTCTATGTCCACTTGGATAGTGGAGATTGCACACCAGCACACAGGCAGCTAACTGGGGTTGAAAAGGTTAATGCTGCTAATGGGTATTATGGGGTTAATGTATGCCCTGCATGACTTTGCACATGCTCAGTAGCATTTGTATGCTATTCTGTCGGGTATGCTAAAATGTTGGAACACCGGCTCTGTGCGCCACAATCTCCTATTGGAGTCAGTCCTCTCCTCCACTAAACTGGGGATATCCTGATTCCTTGTGCTGGTGTGTGTACCTCCTTCACGTCAGCTTATGCATCGCGTGCTGACCGTGGAGAATACACCACCAAGCCTAACAGTCTGGCAGTCCCTCCATAGCGTTCCCTGACCTTTTAGTGGACCCCCTCCCATCATGCTCCCGCAGGCCTCCTATTGAGGCACCACAACTCCCATCATATGCCCCCATGGTAGAACCACAGCTTCCCGCATGCTCCCATAAGGCATCACAGCACCCAGCATGGCACCACAGCACCTAGTAGGTCCTGCCCTGTGGTGCCATGCTGGTTGCAGTGGTGCCTCTATTGGGCATGCTGGGTGTTGTGGTGGAGAATGGAAAGAAGCCTGAAAGAGATGTCTGCAGAATCTAGAGACCAAGTGGCCAGAAGTGAGTACTGCCGCCCGCTGGCTGACTCTGCCTGAGGGACATCCGGGCAGGGCCGGTTCAAGTAACAATTGGGCCCTAGGGCAAAATTAGCCTGGGGGCCCCCCAACAGACACCCCCCGACCAAAAAGCGTCATTAGAGGCCCTTTGTTGCAGCCAAATTTCCCTCCTGGGCCCCTGAGCTGGCTGCTGACCCTCCCTCAATCACCTCCCAACTTAACAGACTCTGCAGAGTCCCTGCGAAGCAACAGTTAAGATGGGGGAGGGACACCTTGGGGGCCCTTACAGGCTCTGGGGCCATTGCCCATTTTTTCCTATGGAAGCTCCGGCCCTGCATCCGGGGCACCCCAGAATAAATCTGGGGCACGTGCCACTGATCTTTGAGGCTTGCAACACCCCTGGCCAAACCTAAACAGAAGAGAAGCCTGAGCAGCGATTTTTCTTTAACACTCAGAGAGCTTTGGCCTATAAACTGTGTACCACACCCCTCCATATCAGTGGTGCTCACCGCCAGGTCGTGATCACGCTTACGCGTGGATTCACGACCATTTTGTCGCATTCCGCATCGGACACGAAAATCCGTGAATAGATTTTCAACCACGAAAATCTACTTCGGCTTTGCGTGAATGCGAACAGAAATCCGCATTCACGCTCGTGAAACCTGGCGCTGAAGTCGTGGTTTGCGGAAATGCGTCAAACTATGCGGAAGTGACACATTGCAGGCCAATCAGAGTGCCCCAGCCAGGCCCTAGCAACCAATCACAGGAGGGGAGCTATGCCCTCCCCTCCTGAATATAAAGCGGCGGCCATGATGGAAAAGCTCTGTCCTTGCTAGACTGTGGTGCTGAGAGGATTATCTCCAGGCCATTGTTGTTTGAGCAAGTGCATTTATTGTGTTAAAAACAAAGCGGTTTTTTTGCTAACACTGCTCTTATACTGTACACAGTTAGCTAGTCAGTGAGTGATTGCTGTAGTTAGTTGTAGTCAGTGTAGTGTAGTGGGAGTGTGGGAGTCTAGTGATTATTTAAAGGGGAACTGAAGAGAGAGGTATATGGAGGCTGTCATGTTTATTTCCTTTTAGACAATACCAGTTGCCTGGCAGCCCTGCTGAACCTCTGCCTCTAATACTATTAGCCATAGCCCCTGAACAAGCATGCAGCAGATCAGGTGTTTCAGTGGTTCAGACTTATAAGTCTGATCTGACAAGACTAGCTGCATGCTTGTTTCTGGTTTTAATCAGATACTACTGCAGAGAAATAGACCAGCAGGGCTGCCAGGCAACTGGTATTGATTAAAAGGAAATAAACATGACAGCCTCCATATACCTCTCTTTTCAGTTCCCCTTTAACTGTGTGTAGTGCAGGCAGGTTCAGTGCTGCAGTGTAGTCAGTGTAGTGGGAGTGGGGATTATCTGTGTGTAGTGCAGGCAGGTTAGTGCAACTGCAGTGTTCACTTGTATATTCCAGTGACAGTTATACACTTGTACTATTTGCAGGCAGCCAGTCACACCGCCGGCGCCGCCACTCTCTGCCAGCGCTGTTCATTCATTCTGTCAGTGACCTTGTGCCGTGCCCAGTGCCCACTGCTCGCTCGCTGGCATATGAGCATCTCATTACACAGTGTGACATCCTTGTGTGCCCACTGCATCCTTCAGTGACCTAGTTGTATATCCAGTGCCCACTGCTGTGCCCACTGCATCCTTCAGTGACCTTGTACTGTGCCCACTGCATCCTTCAGTGACCTAGTTGTATATCCAGTGCCCACTGCTGTGCCCACTGCATCCTTCAGTGACCGTGTACTGTGCCCACTGCATCCTTCAGTGACCTAGTTGTATATCCAGTGCCCACTGCTGTGCCCACTGCATCCTTCAGTGACCTTGTGCTGTGCCCACTGCATCCTTCAGTGACCTTGTACCGTGCCCACTGCATCCTTCAGTGACCTTGTACCGTGCCTACTGCATCCTTCAGTGACCTTGTACTGTGCCCACTGCATCCTTCAGTGACCTAGTTGTATATCCAGTGCCCACTGCTGTGCCCACTGCATCCTTCAGTGACCTTGTACTGTGCCCACTGCATCCTTCAGTGACCTAGGTGTATATCCAGTGCCCACTGCATCCTTCAGTGACCTTGTACTGTGCCCACTGCATCCTTCAGTGACCTTGTACTGTGCCCACTGCATCCTTCAGTGACCTTGTACTGTGCCCACTGCATCCTTCAGTGACCTAGTTGTATATCCAGTGCCCACTGCATCCTTCAGTGACCTTGTACTGTGCCCACTGCATCCTTCAGTGACCTAGTTGTATATCCAGTGCCCACTGCTGTGCCCACTGCATCCTTCAGTGACCTTGTACTGTGCCCACTGCATCCTTCAGTGACCTAGTTGTATATCCAGTGCCCACTGCTGTGCCCACTGCATCCTTCAGTGACCTTGTACTGTGCCCACTGCATCCTTCAGTGCCGTTGTACTGTGCCTGGTGCATCCTTCAGTGACCTTGTACTGTGCCCACTGCATCCAGTGATTCATTACTAGCAACATGTCTGGCAGGGTTTCGCGGGGTGAGAGGAAAGGGAGTTCAATTGCCTCAGCCACTTCTGGGACTGCTCCACGTCCAGGGAGAGGACGCCCAGCTGTACGTGGTCGTGATGCAGCAGAAAGGGGGGCAGCAAAGCCTGGGCCGAGTCAGCGGACGCCATTGTCCAAATATTTTAAAGTTTCTGGTCCCCGTGTGGTGGTTGAGCAAATGGAACCTGACGTACTCATGGACATCATGACTTCCTCCCAGACCTCTACTGTGAGCACCACTCCAAGCAGCAGCAGCAGCCAATGTCCCACGCTTGTTGTGACATCCACCCCAGCACCCACTGGTCAGCAGCCCTCCCAGGATGACAGCGTTCTGTCCCTCAGTCCGGCTTCTGGGAACCTGCTGATGCAAGAAGCTCAGGACTTACTGGGGACTGATGTGGCAGAGATTGAGATCGGGCCACAATCACAAGCGTTGTTGAGTTCTGGTGATGAAGAAGAGGGGTCTGTGTCTGGGGATGTAGGGACAGAAGAGGAGGCGGTGGAGTCAGAGGAAGAGCTGGATTATGAAGATGCTGCTGATGATGACGACGTTGTGGACCCTAACTATGTGCAGCCTGCTGAGTCCGTGGAAGAATGGTCAGAGGCAGAGCAGGATGACGAGTCACCTGGGCCTAGGCAAGGATATCGCCATATGTCAGGCAGGGGCATCGGCAGCAGTGGGCGTGGAGGAAGTAGACAGGACACTGCTTCAGCCGGCACCACCACCATGCAACCCCCGGCAACTACTACCACACATTGTTCCGCTGCACCCCCTGCTAGTGGGGGCCGCAGTAAATTAAAGTCACCAGTGTGGGATTGCTTTGAGGAATGTACTGATGACAAAAGGTATGCGGTGTGCAGGTTATGCAGCAAAAGATTGAGCCGTGGGAAAAGTCTGAGCAAGATGGGTACCTCATCCCTCCAGGGCCACCTGAGAAGCCGCCACTGCCGCGAGTATGCGGACTTTAAGAGGAAGCAGGCACTGCTGGCAGGGGTTCCTGAGAGCAGAAGGCCCACCAGCGCAGCAGCATCATCCCTCCCTCAGGGTCGTGAATCCCCCACAGCAGCAGCAGTAGTAGCACGCAAGCGCTCTTCCACCTCGGCTACTCAGGACACAGACATTGAGGCTGGCAGCCAGTGTTCGTCTCTCTCCTCTGTCTCCCCTGCATCCCAGCGTCGTCAGACACTGCTGAGCGACACCTTTCAGGGTCTGACCAAGCCTCTGCCTCCAAGCCACAGGCGGATCCGCAAACTAAATGGCTTGCTGGCCCGGGCCATGGCATCACAGCTGCTTCCCTACTCCCTGGTGCAGGAGGGGAGCGCCATGCGGACGCTGCTCCAATTTGGCATCCCCGAGTGGCAAGTCCCCAGTCGCCACTATTTCAGCAGGAGCGCGATCCCAGCACTCCACAAGTTTGCGGTGGAAAACGTGGCCCGTTCCCTGGACTACTCTGTGGGCAAGCGGGTCCACGTGACCATGGACTCGTGGAGTAGCAGATTTGGGACAGGTCGCTACCTGTCCTTTACGGCCCACTGGGTGACACTGATGGAAGGGAGGGAGGACAAGAGCGCATTAGCCCAGCTAGTGGTGCCACCACGCGGGATCAGGGGGGATGCAGAAGGGTCCTGTCACGAAACTCCCTCTGCACCCGGAAAGCAAGCCCGCCTCGGCAGCAGCAGCGCCAAGCCTCGGCACTGCCAAGCACTTTTAAAATTGGTGACCCTGGGGAAGGAGAGGCTTACGGTCACCAACGTCCTGGCCGCCCTCAGGAAGCAGGAGCGGAGGTGGCTGACCCCCAGAGGCCTGGAAGTGGGGTATGTGGCAGCCGATAATGGGGCCAACCTGGTGGCAGCAGTGCAGCAGGGAAACCTCCAGAACATCCCCTGCTTGGCCCACGTGCTCAATCTTGTGGTGCAGCGCTTCTTGCGCACCTACCAGGGGATGAGCAAGCTGCTGCAGGATGCCCGGGCGGTGGTACGCTTTTTCCGCCTGTCAGCCACTGCCTCTGCACTCTTGTCCACCTTACAGCAGCAGTATGGAAGGCCACAACACCGGATGATCATCGACATGCCAGTTCGCTGGAATTCGACTCTGGCCATGTTGGAGCGGCTGTGTCAGCACAGGCTGGCTCTTAGGACCTACATGCTAGACCCAAGTGTCCCCAGCAACCAGCAAGTCCCCATGATTACTGCCACGCAGTGGACACTGATGCAGCAAGTATGCCTGGTGCTGAGTCCCTTCCTGGAGGCAACCAAGATGGTCAGTGAGGAGCGGGCCTCTGTGTGCCAGTGGGTGCCCTTGGTTTGTCTACTGGAGCAGGCAATGGACAATTTAATTGAGCGTGGGGATGAAGCCCTGAGGCAGTTGGAAGAACAGGAGCAGATGGCAGCACAGTCCAGCTCAGAGGAGGGCTCACAGCAGGTAGTGGAAGAGTTGGAGGTCCCTAACCTGAATGAGGAGGAGGAGCAGAGTGCAGCAGGCGTTGTACGTGGATGGCGGTTTGAGGAGGACAACGACATGGCACAGGAAGAGGACAGGCATGCGTTATGGGACAATGGCGAGGACGAGGAAGATCTTGCTGGCAGGGCCCACTTGTTTCCCATGGCTGTGCACATGTTGCGCTGCCTTCGCAGGGACCCCCGGGTGATCCAGATGCGTTCAAGGGAGGACATCTGGATTACCTTGATGCTTGATCCCCGTCTGAAAGGGAAGCTGGGAGACTTAATGACGCCATCCACCACCGAGCAACGCACAAGGGAGTTGAAGGAGGCCCTTGTGCGCAGACTACTGGAAGCATTCCCCCAGCCTTCCACCCCCACTGTAACTGCTCTCCCAAGCCAGCAAGAGGTGCCTGCCATTGCCACTAGCAACACAACAACAACCACCAGCAGCAGCAGCAGCAACTGGCGCCCCGGAGACCTGAAGAGCCTAAGCAAGAGCCTGTATGCAGTGCAGCAGCCCAGAACAGAGGTGCCCGCCACAGCATCCACCACCAACCAGCACAAGCAACGACTGACCACCATGGTGTCTGACTATATGGGGTCATCCAGCGGGCTCAATGACACCGACAGCCCCGTGGACCCCTTGGAGTACTGGGTCAAGAGACTGGACATCTGGAGCGAGCTTTCCCAGTACGCCCTGGAACTCCTATCCTGCCCTCCTTCCAGTGTCCTCTCAGAGAGATGCTTTAGTGCGGCCGGTGGCGTGGTCACAGAGAAGCGCTCTCGGCTCTCCCACGCCTCTGTGGACAAACTCACCTTCCTGAAAATCAACCAGGCTTGGGTGGAAGGTGAGTTCCTGGCCCCTATTGTCGGACACAGGGGGACATGAAGTGGCTGCTGCATGTGCTGTTGTTAACTATGCCTGCCTTTATAAAGACAGTTACTACCTGCCTAGTGCCTACCTTGGTTAATATTTTGGTGTTATGGTACTACTACCAGTAAGTTGCCATGGTCCTCCTTCTGAGCTGCTGAACTGACCGCCCGCTTTGTCCTCCTGACTCAGTCGCTACTACACTCTGCGTTCACACTGCCCGGGTCACTGGATGCATTTAATTTTTTGGCCAGCACTAAGACGCTGTGCTGCTACTGCTACTACTACCACCAGTATGTTGCCATGGTCCTTCTGTGCTGCTGCTGAACTGAACGCCCGCTTTGTCCTCCTCCTCCTCCTGACTCAGTCGCTACCACGGTACCACCAATGCACTCTGTCTGCGTTATCACTGCCCGGGTCACCGGGTGCATTTAATTTTTTGGCCAGCACTATGACGCTGTGCTGCTACTGCTACTACTACCACCAGTATGTTGGCATGGTCCTTCTGTGCTGCTGCTGCTGAACTGACCGCCCGCATTGTCCTCCTCCTCTTGACTCAGTCGCTTCCCGCTGCTGCACTCTGCGTTCACACTGCCCGGGTCACCGGGTGCATTTAATTTTTTGGCCAGCACTATGACGCTGTGCTGCTACTACTACCACCAGTATGTTGCCATGGTCCTTCTGTGCTGCTGCTGCTGCACTGAACGCCCGCTTTGTCCTCCTCCTCCTCCTGACTCAGTCGCTACCACGGTACCACCAATGTACTCTGTCTGCGTTATCACTGCCCGGGTCACCAGGTGCATTTAATTTTTTGGCCAGCACTATGACGCTGTGCTGCTACTGCTACTACTACCACCAGTATGTTGCCATGGTCCTTCTGTGCTGCTGATCTGACCGCCCGCATTGTCCTCCTCCTCCTGACTCAGTCGCTTCCACCAATGTACTCTGTCTGCGTTCACACTGCCCGGGTCACCGGGTGCATTTAATTTTTTGGCCAGCACTATGACGCTGTGCTGCTACTACTAGCACCAGTACGTTGCTATGGTCCTTCTGTGCTGCTGAATTAACCGCCGGCATTGTCCTCCTCCTCCTGACTCACTCGCTTCCACCAATGTACTATGTCTGCGTTCACACTGCCCGGGTCACCGGGTGCATTTAATTTTTTGGCCAGCACTATGACGCTGTGCTGCTACTACTACCAGTATGTTGCCGTGGTCCTTCTGTGCTGCTGAACTGACCGCCCGCATAGTCCGTCTCCTGACTCAGTCGCTACCACCACTGCACTCTGCGTTCACACTGCCCGTGTCCACTGACAACTCTGCTGCGATGTCATTGCCAATTGCTGCAAAAAAAAAACAAAAAAAAAAATTACAAAAACCTCTCTGGGGCCTTTTTGGCGTCAGCCACTCATCCTCCTCCAGCGGTACCTTCGCCGCCAAGTGCCATTGGAACTCACCTTCACCTCTTTGACTGCTTAACGCGTATATCCCTTTTTAAAACCACTTATTACCAATTAATAGCCCCATTTAAAGTGTTGATTTCACTTTAAAATCCATTTTCTCTAGAAAAAAAAATGTTTGGGGAATTTTTTATGTTGAAGTTATGTTGCCCCTTATCACCTCGATAATCCATGCAATTTGGGGGATTGTAGCATGTATGGGGGCTTTGTTATTAATGTTAAAAGAAAATCCGCCTCCGGGCGGGAATCCACGCGTGATTACTCCATTCACAGCAGAAAATCCGCGTGGTTGCGTGGACGCGAACGAAAATCCGCATGCGGCGGGGCCGAATGCGGATTTTTTTTTTCAACCACGCGGATTTCGAATTCGTGGATGAGGCACATCCGAGCATCCCTGCTCCATATGGCTAGAAACCCACTAGGAGCGCTTTTTAAGCGCTAGTGATTTGAAAAAGCTCTCACTAATGCAATGCTATGGGGGATTTTTTTAAAAAAATCACATCCCTCTAGTGGGATCACACCCATAGCAATACATTAGCAAGAGCTTTTCAAATCAGAAAGCGCTCAGAAAAGCGCTCCTAGTGGGTTTCTGGCCTATGTGTTTTTCTGCAGCTCCGTTGTGTCCCGGGATCCCCTCCGTTGCAGATGTCGACCTCGTCAGGTCTGCATCTTTTGTGCTTGTGCAGGGGTGAAGCCGCACCGCTCACGTGGTCTGGACCGTTCTACACAGGTGCAGAGCTCCAGACCAGGTAAGTGCGATCACAAGCGGCGTGGCCACGCGCCCTCATAGGTGCATAAGTTGCTGACCTGGCGAGGTTGGCATCTGCAATGGAGGGGATCCCAGGTCACCGGAGATGTGGCGAGTGCCACATAGGCTGCCAGGGGCTAGCAGAAGCCCCAGGTAGGTAGTTCTTATTTTATTTTTTTCTGCTCGCACCTGTTCTAGCTGAAATCTCTGTACTGTATATCTTGTTCGCTGAAGAACGTACCACCTACAGCAAAAATCTACTTGCAAATATTGAGCTACAGCGTAGGTTACATGATACGCATTCACCTAGTTTTTATTGAGGCTTTACCTATTGGTCAGTGGAAACTAACATTCCCGTCAGCCTTCAGTAGCCGCGCAGGTTGATGGGAGGGGAAGTTTATTGAGCCTGGTTATGAATAACAGAAAGAACAGCGGTAAACTACAACTCCCGGCGACCCGCGGGGCGGACCTTTGCGTGACGTTGTGTGTGTAATTCTGTCACGGTAAATAAGCCCGAAGTTCAGAGCGATCAGCTGATTGGAGGAGTCAGTGGGGACCTGACCTGGGAGCAGCCGTCTCCCCGTTTCATGAAGCTGTCCGCCTGTCTTCTAGGGCCCGGGTAACGTTGTGTGTCTCTCCAGGTCCAGCTGGGAAGCCCTGGCCGATGTCCAGCAGGAGCTGCTGTGCGATTCCTGAGTCACTGCCGGCTCCTGGCTCCAATTGTAAACAATAGGTGTCTGCAGTAGGTTCTTTATCCGGCTGATGTTGTGGATCCTTCTTCTGGCTCCGTCCTCCGCTTATTAGCAGCAGCAGAGCTCCGGTGCTTCCATAATAAACCTCTTCTGGCCTATGCTGCACAGCCTGCCCTGTCCTGTGTCTATCTGCTGTCATTCTTCTATTATTTATATCCGCCCCAGCTAGCTGCTTCCAGTGGCTCTCCACTTGTCTGTTCCATCACTATCCTTACATGAACACACAAGACCTGTTTGCTTTGGACTTTATTTAGGTGGAGCTGGTTTCTCACCTCTCATCACTGTGGATGTCCTCAGAAGACCCTGATCTGGCTGGATTCCTGTCCGCAGAAAAACTCAGAGTACTTGAAGAATTCTAGGCAGTCTGGAGAATTTTTTTTTCTATAATTTAATTTTGTTTTCAGAAGTTTCCTGTTTAAAAGTCTTCTTTTAAAAAGAACTGGGATCTCTTATATGTTCTCAAGGCTATTACACCCCATCCCGGTTTATTGGACTGAATGACTGATATGGAAATGGTGACGAAAGCTTTCCTTTAAAGAGAACCCCTCTTATAGAAGGCAAATTGGTATTTTAATACGCTAGCAACAAGTCTCCAAAAAGCTCATTTTTGTTTCAAAGAAATTTTCTGTAACTGGAGCAAAATTAACAAAATAATGCTACTATAGTGGATGGATTTTAGATTCTGGAATCTTGTGTGAGGGTGGTATCTTGGTAGATGCCTCCTATACTAAGCACAGCTCAACCATTTTCCCTTTGAAAGTACAGATAAACTATTTGATTATTATTTTTTCAATTATTAGCAGCCTGTGCTTTCGGAAGAACAACACTCTTGGCCTCGGGGAACAACTCTTTGCGGTCAACATGCTGAATAATATCTAAATGGTTATTATTATTCTTCCTGGTCTTACTGGATGAGCTGCCCAGTGACACATCCGTCGTCAAAACAGGAAATAGCATCTCAGGTAGCCCAGTTCAAGCTGCATTCTTAGCTGATGTCATTTCATCTTTGAACAAATCTTTTCATTAGCCATTCAAAAACGACATCTGCTCTGTTATAGTCAATTCTTTAACATCTGTATGTTTGTTTAGAGTTTGGTGAGGCCTCTAATTTTACAGGTGTAATATTTATATCTTTAATTGCTGATATATACATTCAGCCTGAATTTTAATTAACTTATATACATTTTTACATAAGCGGTTGTGCCACAAGATCGAACGGTGGTCAACAGAGCTGTATATATTTTTTTTCTTCGTTACATAAGATAACTATCCTGGACATCGTGAAAACTAACCAATTTGAAGCTATTTACATTTTCCGCCTAAGCATAGAAGATGAGCACCCAGGCAGCAGCTGTTGAAAGACCTGTAGGAACTGGTTTGATGTGCCAAGAAAATTATGCTTGTTCGGGCAATGATGAAGCTGTGTTTGAATGTGACGAGTGTAATACCTTACAGTGCCAACGATGTGAGGAAGTTCTTCACAAGCAGGAGAAACTCCAGAATCATGAGCGGAACCGTATACCACCTGGATATGTTCCTTTTTGCTCCTCATGTAAAGGGACGAATAATATGCAGAGCGGGACAAGTGGCACTAGGCAGCGGGCAGCTGTCAGGTGCCTGTCTTGTAAGATTGACCTCTGTGCTGACTGTCAAAAGCGTACTCACTCTGGAGGGAACAAAAGAAAGCATCCATTAACCTATTACCAAGCCATCAAGGCTCCAGAACCTCAGGAAGGTGGGATGTTGGATGATGAAACTCGAAGAAAGAAGATGACCGAGAAAGTTGTCAGTTTCCTTTTGGTGGACGAAACAGAACAGATTCAGGTATGGCATGTTTATATAGGTGAAAATGTACATAGATATTATGAATGATAACACTATCAAGCTCTAGATCTTCTCTTGTTGTGGCCTGTAAGCTTTTCATGGTATATTTGAGGACTCTGATTTCTGACTTGGATTTCAGGAAGTAGAAGTGTATGTTGTGTTTGGATTATACAGATCTCATGGCTCTGTATATTATTAGTAGGGTAGTAGATGTATTTAAGTGTTTGATTCTCTGCACTGCACTTTATATAGTTAAAAGTAACGTCCTGGCCCAAAAACTACAATGTATTCTAACTTAAGCCTGGTACACACCATGCACTGTTCACTTCAGAACCTATTTGAGTGATCACATTAATATTCAGATCAATCAGATATGGTAGAAAGCTAGTTTACACACGGATGTGGTTTTTCCAAATTTTTAGCAGATTTCCGATCATGTTTCTGTTTGGACATTGATAACAAATTTACCAAAAAGTCATACACATGATCAATATCTTCTAGCATGGGATTGGTCGTTGGCAATCAGTAGGATATATAAATATTATTATTATTATTATTATTATTATATTGTATGTTTTTTTTTTTTTTTTTCTTTTTCCCCGATCCAATAATTTTCTCAAATGGATGTAGGATCTGAAGTGAAAATTGTGTAGTGTGTACCAGGCCTAAAGTTATTTCTAGTGAGGAGGAAATCTAGTTCTCAGCTGAATTAGTGTCATCTTTTCTACCAACATTGGCGGGAATTCATTAATCTCATCTCCCTCAGGATGAACACAAATAATGTTAATGAAAATCTGGTGCTTCATGTATGAGGGAATGAGTCTCCAACACAATGTGCATCTCCCAGGGAAAGGGGTTGCCTAAGGTAGAGCTTCCCATCCCTGTCCGCAGGTACCACCTACAATGCATGCTTTATGGAAATTGACAGAGGTAGATAATCAGCTCTGCTGAGACACTAATTACCTTACCTGTGAGGCCCGGTGCACACCAAAAACCGCTAGCAGATCCGCAAAACGCTAGCAGTTTTTGAAACGCTTTTTCTTTTTCTGTAGCGTTTTACCTAGCGTTTTGCAGTTTTGGGAAGCGTTTTTGGTGTAGTAGATTTCATATATTGTTACAGTAAAGCTGTTACTGAACAGCTTCTGTAACAAAAAACGCCTGCAAAACCGCTCTGAACTGCAGTTTTTCAGAGCGGTTTGCGTTTTTCCTATACTTAACATTGGAGGCAGAAACGCCTCCAATCCAAAAAATGCCTCACCCCGGGAGTATGCGTTTCAGAATAACACCTCCTGCTCTGGTGTGAACCACCCCATTGAAATACATTACCCTAGCGTATCCGCAGCCGCAAGCGGCTGTAAAAACGTGAGAAAACCTGCTCGGTGTGCACCAGCCTTTTATTTTTGCAAAACATGCACTGTTGGTGGTACTTGAGGACAGGGTTGGGAAGTCCTGGTGTAACAGATCTTAGAGACAAGGGTAAAGTGGTTGGTCAAACTATAAAGGGAGCATAAAGTGTATAAATGCGTACTCTGCTAATGTAACCTGTGAGGATCTGATTGTCTAATATGATTCTACCGTTAAAATGCATGATCGGCATGTTGATCAGATGCGAATGCTGCTTCAGTGTACACGTGTGCAGTGGCTCTTCTGCATGCTCAGAAATTCCTGTTCCAGTTCCACGGTAATTGCCAGCATGTCTGATCACTGAAAGAAGAATGTTGTGGATTGTTTGCAATTTACTTCAGTCTTTTGAGCAGCCATGCTACTTGAGCAATAGAAGTATTAACATCCACACTCCTTTATTTTGATAATGACAAAAAGAAATGGTCCACGCCACCATAACACAGCTCAGTGTTCTCCCCAGAATTTCTTTCCAGCCGGGTGGCATGAAAAAGTAGCATGGGTAGGGTGCAATGAGAGAATGCAGGGCTAGCGCTTCTCTGTACAACTGCTTACAGCATAGGAGAAGGTGAGCAAATGACAGCCGGGTGCTCACCAAAATTAGACGGGTGGAGCACCCGGCTAAAAGAGCCTGGGGAGGACACTACAGCTAACATATTTCAGGCCCCAATGGATACTTGCACAGTTGTGGTGAAGGGTGGACATTGTCAGGGGTAATTTAAAGTTACAGTAGCAAGAAATGGTATGTGAAGCCTTTGGAATTATATGGGTGCCTGCACAAATTGGTCATAAAATGTGATCTGATCTTCATCTAAGTCACAGCAGTAGACAATCAGTCTGCTTAACCTAATACCACACAAATAATTAAATGTTTCCATTTTTTTGACCTCTACAAGAGCTAATTGGAGTGAGGTGTCAGCCAACTGAAGTCCAATCAATGAGATGAGATTGGAGGTGTTGGTAACAGCTGCCCTGTAAAAAAAAACAACACATACCTTACCTTCCCTGCCCTTAAATTGACTAATATTTTTGCTTGGCGGTCTTCTGTATGCCTATTAATAACATGGCATTCCCCTGATCTGTGAAATCTGCATAGCAAGGAAATTCTCCCTGGAGTTCCCCAATATTCTGTTGATTTCACTTTTATATGTGATCTAATCCCTGTGTAGTTTTTGCTGTAAATGTAAATTACATTCTTTAGAACTTGTATAACCCACTGGCAGATTATAGTTTGTTCAGTTTAACCTTCTAAGTAGAGTTGTTGTTGTTATTATTATTATTATTATTATTATTATTATTATTATTATTACTCTTAGCAATGTATGATGTGGTTTTTGTCTGACTTCACAGGTGGAAGATGAAGATGAGTTTGTGAAAAAATTGGATTGCAATGCAGAAGACTTACTGAAAGTCGTGTCAATATTTGGCAACACTGGTGACGGCAAGTCACATACTCTTAACCATACATTTTTCTATGGGCGTGAAGTTTTTAAGACCTCCCCAGCTCAAGAGTCCTGCACGGTTGGTGTCTGGGCAGCTTTTGATCCCGTCCATAAAGTTGTAGTTATTGACACAGAAGGACTTCTTGGAGCCACTGTTAACCTGAGTCAGAGGACACGATTGCTGTTGAAAGTCTTAGCCATTTCTGATCTAGTCATTTATAGAACACATGCTGATCGTTTACACAATGATCTATTTAAGTTTCTTGGTGATGCATCTGAAGCCTACTTGAAACATTTCACTAAGGAGCTGAAAGCTACTACTGCTCGCTGTGGGTTAGATGTTCCTCTTTCTACTCTGGGGCCTGGAGTCATCATCTTCCATGAAACCGTACACACAAAGCTGTTGGGTTCAGGTAACCTTTCAAAATTTTATTTTAAAGCATATCTATTGTTTCTTTGCCCATTCAAGTTATACAGTTAAAGGACACCTGAAGTGAGAGGGATATAGGGCGCTTAGTACCTGGTTCAAGTCCCAGCCAGGGCACTAACTGCATATAATTTGTATGTTCTCCCTGTGTCTGCATGGTTTTCCTCTGGGCATTCAGGTTTCCTCCCACATATCAGAAAACCTAAATATACGTTAATTGGCTTTCCCTAAAATTGGTCTAGATTATGAGCTCCATTGAGGGAAAGTTAGTGAGAAGATTACATACTCTGTAAAGCGCTGTGGAAGATGGCGAGGATATATAAATACTAAAAATAATTTATTTTTAAACAATACCAGTATCTTTTTGATTTGTAGTTACAGATTGCCCAGCAAGCTCATGATGAACCAGAACACCTAGGAGTGTGTAATGGGTGATTTTAGTAAGAGGGCTTTTTGGTCCTTTTAAGCCCCTTACACACTCCAATGAGTTCTGGTTCACCATGAGTTTGCTGGGTAATCTATAACTTTGGGTGTTTTAAATCCTACCCCATAGAGCCATATTAATCCATGCCATGCACTGATGAGGACCAACCAATCCGAAACAGTCTGTGTGAATGTTGGATTAATGTGGCTCTGTACAGGGCAGTTTCTAGGCTAAATTGCACCCAGGGTGAGGGTGTAAAAATTGCGCCCTCTTCCCCCCCCACCCCCGTGGACTCGGGAACCATTACTATTTAAGAACAGTCACACAGCCACAGGTCACAAGTAGATCTGCCTACTTTCTAGTGACCAGCCACTCATCCAGGAGGAAGCAGGAAAACATCCAGGCGAGGAGAGCCCGGAAAGCCGACTCCTCCATGGGTGCCGCGCAATCACAGCCTGCAGTACCGATACAAGACATCAGGTGTCATCACAGGGTGGTGACATTATGATGACTTGAAGTCTGACACAGGCAGTCGTCAAGGAAGGTGATTGCGCTGGTAATCTTCTTTCTTCTTCCATTTGGCTGCACCGCACGTCACCAGCTCCCTAGCGGTAATGTCCTTATGCCTGCGCCCCCCTTCATCTACTTGCTGGTCTGCACCCAGTGCGGTCGCCCTGCCCGCACTGCCCAAGAAACGGCCCTGGCTCTGTACAGTTAACGAGTTGAGACATCATTGCATTCCAGCGGTTCTGGAGGTGTGGTTAGCTTTCAGGGACAACAAAACGGAAAATTGTTACTTACCTATCGGTAATTTTCCTTTCCCGATGCTTACATGTCATCACACCTGGGTAGATGCCCCGCCCACTCTACCCCACAGGATCTCAATTAGTATAAATTTTGGCAGTTGCTGGCCCCCCCAGTCTCCGTAAGCCTCGACTTACCGAAGCTCACAGGAAGGGAGGGACCAGTGTGATGACATGTAAGCATCGGGAAAGGAAAATTACCGATAGGTAAGTAACAATTTTCCGTTTTCCCTATGCTTCCATGTCATCACACCTGGGATTTAACTAGGAAATAAGAAGGGAGGGACACCATTTTTGATGCTTAATCAAAGAAATATTTAATTATCCATATGTTGTGAATTTTCCAGTACAACCTTACCAAACATTAAAGTAGACTGAGAAGACAAGTCCACCCTATAGTGCCGCATAAATGTGTTAATTGATGACCAGTTAGCGGCCTGACACACTTTCTCTGCGGGTACTTTATTTAAAGCTGCCCAAGAAGTTGACATACTCCTGGTGGAGTGGGCATTTAATTGTCGAGGGGGTTCTAGTCCCTCTGATTTGTAGGCGGTTTGAATAGTTTTCACTATCCATGTAGATATTGTTCTGGCGGAGGCCGGTTGGCCTTTGCGATAGCCTGCTGGGATTACCCATAGTCTATCAGTCTTCCTTATGTCCGCCGTTAGGTGTAAATAGTCCCTTAGTGCTTGCCCTACATCAAGAGGGTGAACGTCCACCCCTTCTTCTTGGGTAAATGTTGGAAGTGTCCATTCCTGGTTGAGGTGATGGGTCGATGTTACCTTTGGGATAAACTGCTGAATAGGTCTGATCAGTACTCGGTCAGGGAAAAAGGTCAGGTATGGTTCGTTATATCCTAACGCTTGAAGCTCCGACACTCTTCTCGCTGAGGATATTGCTACTAAGAAAACAGTTCTTAAAGTTATGTTCCATAGCGAGTTGTCTGTTACAGGGTAAAAGGGTTGTTTTGTAAGGGCGTCTAGGACTAAGGGTAAGTCCCATTTTGGAAAGATATTTCTCTTTGGGGGTTTTATCTTTAGTACCCCCTTTAGAAACTGTTTAATTAAGGGATTTAAGGCCCATTGGGTGCCCGTCATTGCTGATAGGGCAGAGACGTGCGTCTTCAGCGTGTGGTATCCTAGCTGCATAGTTAGACCTCTCTGAAGGAACTCGAGAATATGATAAGGTTCCGGTTTTGTAGGTTGGAAATGCAGTTCCTGTGCTAGGTTTAGAAACTTGGTCCAGACCCTTTGATAGGTGGCATTTGTAGTAGGTTTTCTTGCGCTGAGAATAGTCTTGATTACTTCTTGTGAGCATCCAGCCAGTTCCAACCTCCTCCCTTCAACAGCCAGGCCATCAGATTCAACCTCTTGGGATTCGGATGGAGGACTTCTCCCTGTGATAGTAGTTCCCTGTTGTCTGGGAGAGGCAGAGGTGACTGTAGCCTCATTCCCCATAGTAGGGGGAACCATGGCCGATTCGGCCAGTACGGAATTATTGCAATCACTAGGACCTTCTCTTTGTGGAGTCTTGATAAGAAGCGTTGTATCATAGGTATTGGGGGAAACACATATGCTGTTGTAAAGTTCCAGTCCGCTGTCAGTGCATCCACTGACAGGGCTTCTTTGCAATAAACTCTGGAATAGAAGTGTCTGCATTTGGTGTTCGATGGCGTTGCCATCAGGTCTAGTTCGGGCTTGCCAAGATGTTTGCATACCCAGTGGTACACCTCCGTGGACAGGCTCCATTCGTTGTTGTCCAACGTGTGTCTGCTCAAATAGTCCGCTAGAATATTCTCCTTCCCCGGTATATGCAATGCTGACAGATTCCACAGATGTTGTTCCGCATATTGGAAGATAGTTGCCGTCTCCTGGAGTAGTGCTATACTTCTTGTCCCCCCCTGTCTCCTTATATATGAGACAGCCGTGCTGTTGTCTATACGTAGGATTACCGTTCTGTTCTGAATCAGATGAGTGAAACTCAGGAGTGCCTGGTAAACAGCTCTTATCTCTAAGATGTTCGACTGTGTGTGAGGATCTGTGTTTTTCCAAAGGCCCTGCGCTGTTAGCGTGCCACAGTGTGCTCCCCAGCCCCGTAGACTGGCATCCGTGGTAATTGTGATCGAGTTCGTGACTTCGATCAAATGTCCTCTGGATAGGTTGTTGATATCCGTCCACCATGCAAGGCTGTTTTTCATCAGAGTGGTGATCTGTATTGACTGATTCCAGTTTTTCTTGTTCCATTGAGTTAAGAAACCCCATTGGAATGGCCTTATATGCCAATGTGCCCATCTTACTACTTGAAACGTCGAGGTCATTGAACCCATTAGACTGACACATTGTCTTGCCTTCAACTCGTTCAGGGAGATGACTTGGGTTATTTTCTGTATCAGCGATGCTATCTTGTGTTGTGGCAGACTCACTAAGTTCTGTTTCGTTTGAAAAAATGCCCCCAGGAAAATCATTGATTGGGTCGGCTCCAATTGGCTCTTGTCTTTGTTTATTCTCCAACCAAAGTGAATGAGTGTATCTAGGAGAATTCCTTTCTGGGTGGTTAACGTCTCCTTGTCTGCCGCCAGTAAAAGTAGGTCGTCCAAGTAATGAAACAAGCGCAATCCCCTTGTTCGCAGAAGGGCTACTAAGGAGAGCAGGATCTTGGTGAAGGTTCGTGGTGCCGTACAGATTCCGAATGGTAAGCAATTGAACTGATAGTGACTTGGGCCTATTGCAAACCTTAGATATTTCTGGAATCTCGAATGTATGGGGACGTGCAAATAGGCGTCCTCCAGGTCCGCCGAAAGCATCCAATCTGATTGTTTTACTACTTGAATTATCGAATGCAACGTCTCCATTCTGAATTTCTTGAGTTTTATGTGTCTGTTTAGGTAACGGAGGTCGAGGACCGGTCGGTAGTCTCCAGTTTTTTTGAGTACAAAGAATAAGGGGGAGTAAACCCCCTTTTCCCTCTGGTGTTCTGGCACTGGCACCACAGCTTCTTTGTCTAGAAGTGTCTGTACATATTCTTGTAGAAGGAGTGCTTTCTCTCGGTTTCTTGGAATCCTGGTTGGTACGAAGTGTGCTCTTGGAGGTTTTTTCAGGAAGCTCCAACGATGTCCCTGGGTTATTATCCTTATTACCCACGGGTTGTTTATTTCTTCCATCCAAATTTGTCCGAATTTCTTCAATCTGCCGCCTACCGGACAAGTTTGGACGGCCCTCCTGTCAAAAAGACTTCTGTTGGCTAGGGGCTGAAGTAGTGGTCTTCTGGCGTGTAATTCTTTGCAGATTGCTGTGACTGCTCTGCCAGTTTTTCTTGAATTCCCTGCCCGGTCTGTATGATCTGGCTGCTCGAAGTCTTGACTGTTGGAACCGGTTTGCTTGATAATTAGGTTTTCTATTCTTCCTGTCCTGAGGTAATAGTCCGGATTTACCCCCGGTTACTCTCTGGATAGCGTTTTCTAACTCCTTCCCGAATAGGTTGTCTCCATCATAAGGTATTTTGCACCATTCTTGACGTGATGACTGATCAGCCGACCATGATTTAAGCCATAAGGCTCTCTTTGCGACTACTGATGACGCCATAGTTCTTGCTGTACATCTTATTATATCTACGGCGGCTTCCCCCACATAGTCTGCCGTCAGGTTGAAGTCATCAAGAGCTCTTATTATAGCATCTTTGTCGGCATCAGCTCTCACGGCGTCTTCTATATTTATAGTCCACGCTCTGATCGCTCTTGCTACCGAGGTTAGTGCTACCGCTGGTTTTGTGGCACTACCCGCTAGAGTATAGATTTTCTTCAATTCGGAATCCATTTTTTTCTCCATCACATCTTTAAATGTCGTTACATTGTCCCTTGGCAGTGTGATATGCTTCGCTAGTCGGGTGACCGATGCGTCCACTGTCGATGGATTATCTAAAGACTTTGAATTCTTGGCTTTCATGGGATATAGTTTCGTGAGTCGATTGTTTAACGGCGGTTTCTTGTCAATCTTCTCCCATTCCTCCTTAATGATCTCCGCGATCTCATCCATCATGGGAAATGAGGTAGTCTTTTTCTTAAGGTGAGTATAGTACTCCTTATGCTTTCTGGAACTGGTAGAGGGTTGTTCTTCATCCGAACTTTCCCACTCAATTGCTTCCCTTATTGCATGCAAGTACGGCTGGACTAGGGCAAAGTCAAACCCTCCTGCAATCTCCTCCGACTCATTAATCGTGGTAGATTGTTCCGTAGACTGAGGCGCCTGAGAGGGAAGTGTTGCAACATATTCCCTCATAGACTCTTGCACAGCGTCTTTTATCATCTGTGTAACGTCCATAGGAGTCTGTGCCGTCTGTCTAGCCATGTCAGAGAAGCATGATCTGCATACGCTTTTGTCTGGCAAAGCTTCCCTGTTGCAGGCCCAGCAGGTCTTGTGCGAGTGGCTCCTGAGAGGGGATCTGCTTCTTTCTCTATAGTCAGTACTGGGGACATTGGCCCGTGTCTTTGACTTGGATCTCGACTTTTTCTTTCGATGTTTTCTAGGACTAAAAGAGACACTGTATAAGTATAGTGTCTGTCACTATGCAGGGCTTAAGAACCTACCTTAACCCCCCCCCCCCTACCTTGAAGCCCTGTGCTGGTCTGCTGGGTGCGCTGGAGGATCCATAGAATCAGCTAACACAGCTGAAAGGAAGAAACACAGATAGGAGAGTTTCAGTAAACATACAGAAAATACTCTCTGCGTCGCATAGGGCGGGCAGGAGAGGCACCTACGTCTAAGTTGTTCACTGGTCCCCGAATGAGAAGCTCCCGGCTGCTGCAGCTCCATCGCTTCCCGCCCCGCATCCGCGTCCATCCTCTACCCCTATGCGCAGAGAGAGAGAGGAACCCAGCGAGCGACCGCCGCCATAGTTTTAAATGCAGAGCGTGGCGCTGAAAGATACAGCCTACCCACTTCCGCCTACGTACGGCCAATCAGGGGAGGTAGGACGCGGAGCGCCTTCTGGACCCTGTAGGATGCGGAAATGCGAGCTGGAGCGCACGCTAGAGCAATGCGGAAGTCCAGGGAGAAGACAGAGGCGGACCTCCCTGCCCGCACAGCGAGGCAGAGCCACCACCGCTAGCAGAGGGAAAACAAGGTGAGAAGGGATCCCCAGCTTAGCTACACTGCATTTAGCAATGTAATACCGAACCTAGGTACCGGGCGGCCGAAAGGTGGGGGGCGCAACCCGCAGGTTATTTAAACCTTAATAATATACCTGCGCCCCCCGTTCCCCCTGAGAGCCAGCAGAGTGGGGGATTCCCCAACTAATTTATAGTTGCAATGGGAAAGGAAAAAAAAAAAAATTTCACTGTAAAAACAGTGTGGCAGGGGGGGAAAAATAAAAAAATTGCAGGCAAATCTTGCCCTACTCACGTAGACCCAGTAGACCCTGTGAGGTGAGGAAGTCGAGGACAAAAAAAAGACTGGGGGGGGGCCAGCAACTGCCAAAATTTATACTAATTGAGATCCTGTGGGGTAGAGTGGGCGGGGCATCTACCCAGGTGTGATGACATGGAAGCATAGGGAAATGGAAAGTTTGCACATTCAGCAGTGATGCATTGTGGGAGATCTCATATGCTAACTCCAAACGGAACAATCCCAAATGCCTTCTGTTTTAAGGAGGCAAATTTCTGTTTTTTATTCGTAAATAGCAGTACTGCTTTTTCGTTTGTAATGTAAGTTCTGCATAGTTTAGAAAGGGGTTAAAACGATTTTTAGTTTGACCAAATGAGAAGAATTCACAGCTCATTTTTAGACTATGTTCACGCTTGACATCCCATAATATAATTCTGAAAATAAACTATAGACAAAACTTTTTGCTTACATCACTACTAAATATTGGTAACCGAGCAGGAGGCGCAGCTGCAGGTGAGACTGCCCTAATGTCCGCCGCTTCTCCTTTCAGTTTTCCCATCTGCCACTGCATCCACAGACAGGGAGTAAGCCAGGCAAATATTGTAAAAACAGTGAAGCACGTAGCATGGAGCGTCTCATGTGCGGGTTTTCCCTCTATGCATAACTGGCTTTGTGCTACTGTGCAGGCGCTTGCCATACTTGCACCTGCACAGTGCACCCACACTCGTGTACAGACAGTAGCGTGGCCATGAAAAAGTGAAGGGTCCTAGAAAGCCGTGCGAGTAGTGGAGGACTGGAGAATCCCCTGGGTTATCTTATTATACCACACAGCCTTAGCCTTTGCTTTGCATCAAACAAAACTCAGATGTAAAATCTGGTAAGGAATAATGTAACAGAATGCCTAGAAGGAATATCTGTATTTTTATAGAACATCAGTGTGAACAAGCCCGGCGGACATACAAACCTTTCAGATAGTGTCCTGGTTGGGATTTGAACTGGGATTTCCACTACGCCACAGTAACGCCGCACCCCACAAAGTTTCTTTGAGGTCCCTTCACATATAGCACTTCGCGGTACTCTTTCCCAACACAACACCAGCAGCTTGCCGCAGTAGCCATTCATCTCAATGAGACAGGACACCGTACCTGTGGTGTGACATGATGTTGCGAAAGTGATTCAGGTGACACAGAGGCTACAGAGCATTGCCAGGCGCTACCGCCCAGCACAGGATTGCATGACAGTCAATGTTACTGCAACAATCTCAAGTGTGCACGTGACTCGGGACAGACGCAAGTGATGTCTGATGTCTCTTGTATACACGTTCGGGGGTGGGGGCATGCAGATTTCCCTGTCCGATGACAGATAATCCAGCCACTCCTACATTTGTCAACCATCCTGTAAGCAGTAGTGATAGTGTTTGAATTCAGAACATCATCCTGAATTCACCTGACCACCACAGTCCAGCACCATCCAGCACTGACCCTGCCGACGGGGTCAGGGGGAGGTCACTTAATTTTGCTTCACTACACGTTTCTCGTGATTCCATGCTTCCTCCTTCCAAAGCCAAAAGGAAAAAGGGTCAGAGGTACATTAGATGAAACGCGCTGTGAAGTGCAAGTAAGTGACCTCCCCCTGACCCTGTCCACAGGTTCAATGCTGAATGGTGCTGAAGTGTGGTGTTTGGGTGAATTTGGAAAGATATATTCTGGGTTAAAATATCAACACTAATAAGCAGATAAGGATCAATGAGACTGCTGTTAGTCAGCAACTCCTGAAATTGCAGTTACAATGTTATTCTCTCATCCTTGGCATTGGAATAGCACAACAAAACATGTAAAACCTCTTCTTCTTTTTTTTTATTTTTTTTATTTTTATTCCAATTATCAAAAAAGTGCTGCATGCTGCTACATTTTTTTTTTAATCGGAATAAAAAATGTTATTGTATAAAAAATCGGAATCGCACGTAGTGTGCAAGAGGCCATACTCTGTATAAGAATACAACAATGCCTCGTCCATTTTCTTATCCATTTGATTAAATGGGAGTTGTGTGGCTTCCAACCCAATATCCCCCACTTTAGCTTTGTGACCGAATGACATTTATTCAGTTAGGCGGGTGAAAGCAGGAGTACCAGTGGCCTCTCCTAGTCTTGTGAACACCACCCCCGCTTTACAAATAATCCTATTATCACAACATAACACTGTATTTCAATACGTAAAAATAGTTATGCTGTCAGATAACTCTCTTTCCAGTTATGAAAGCTGTAGAGGTACGAAAGTTTCATTGGAACGCTTCAGTGAGGAATATGGCCATAGCATGTGATCTATTTATTTCTATGAATAAAGATCTCTGCAAAGGCAGGTTTTACTACTTACAGTGAGGGAAGTGACTAACTTCAGTATTATGTTCCTGGTATAAAGCCAACAGCGTGTTTACGCCATGTATCTCTGAATCCTAAGCTGTCTTGTCCACTGGTGTAATGACAAGCTCATGGTTCAGGCTGAGTCACACGAGCTGTTATAAAAAGTCATGATTTGTCACACTTTTTTTGTTTTGTTTATAGTGTTTGGGAACCATTTAGAACTTGGTACCCAGCATATAAATGCATTAAAACGCTCAATATTAATGACAACCTAGAAATGTTGTGATATCCAATCTTTAGTTTAAAAGTCTATTTTGATAAAAGGTCTGTAGATTTCAAATTGGTATTTCAATGTTGGGGGGGATGTGGGCAGGTTAAATGCTGACTATCTCCTTAATAAAAAAGAAGAAAACAAATCTGTATGGTGGCATGAGTGGAAAATTCTCTTAAGAGGCAACCCAATTACCTTTAGTAGAATATAATACATTATTCAGGGTGAGCACATATAGTTGCCAATCTCCATTTGGATGAACTGTTCCACTCTTTAGGGCTGGTTCAGACGGACACTTGCGGAGCGTTTACCGCAAGTGTTCGGAATGTCGCGGTAAACGCTCCCATTCAAGTGAATGGGAGCGTTTACACCGAGCTTTTGCGCGCTTTTACCCGAACGCGGCGTTCGCGACCCGATTTTCGTTAGCGTTTGAGCTGCCCCTGGAAGCGACATGTTGCTTCCAGGGAGCGGCCAACCGTGGCGGCTAATGTTTCCCTAGGGGGGAAAAAAAACCGCGACCGCATCGGAACGCGACCGAAGGCTACTGAAAGCCTGAACGCGCAGCCGCCGCAACGCTCCCAGACGCAACGCTATGCAGACGTCCGTCTGAACCAGCCCTTACATTGTCATTTTAAGTTTGGCTTAGTACTGATATATGTAGTAGATAAGAATTCCGCTGCACTGATCTCAGGATAAAAGTCCAATTTGTATTGAAGCAATTGTGGACAAACAGCATACAGCTCACGCGTATCGGGGCAAACTTATGGCTCCTTAGTCATAGCTATGCCATAAGTTTGCTCCGATATGTGTGAGCTATATTGCTGTTTGTCCACAATTGCGTCAATACAAATTGGACTTTTATTCTGAGATCGGTGCAGCGGAATTCTTATCTACTACATTTTCCTGGCTTCTCCCGATCACAGTAGGTGCAGTGGTTGCAGCGACCTGTTTCCTGGATAGTGCTGATATTATATGTTTGTACTTCTGTTGCAGAAAAGGCTTCAGAAATGCCAGAGAAGGTGATTCAAGAGCGTTTCCGTAAGCTTGGCCGGTTCCCAGAAGCCTTCAGCTCTATACATTACAAAGGGACGCGAACCTACAACCCTCCCACTGATTTCTCAGGCCTAAGACGTGCTGTGGAGCACCAGCTGGAGAACAATACCACCCGATCATCCCGTCATCCTGGGGTCATCTATAAGGCTCTGAAGGTAACATATACACACAGTCCATCAAACCATATTCTTCTGTTTTTTCTTTCTGTCCTACAGTTCTATAATTTTGGGAACCAATTTTGTACATTTTAATAAAACATCTCTTATTTGACTTCTAATGACCAACATATGTTAGGATGGCCATACATTAGTTGATCTGCCATTAAATGAATCCCTCTCTAATCCGGACTCATCAGAGCAGGATCTATTGTCTGCCCATACACCGCACACCGATTTTAGCATGAAATCTATTGGAAATTATCCTGCTGCTGCCCTATACATTTACTTATCTAATCAGATTTATCAGATAAATCTATCAGATTTATTTCATGTAGCTTCCTTCTCACCATATTCTCTGCATACTCTGTGAATTTGGAAACGTTATACATTTCTACTGGGTCTCCAGGCCTCTCCCTCCCTGAATGCCAGGCTTTTCCATACCCTTAGATAGGTAAGAAGGATGCAGAGAGGCACACTTGTCCTAGTAATAACTTCGGGTGCATGACCTAGGATGCTAAGCAACATCCAAAGTAGTATCACAGTAGTAGAAAGGTTGGTCAGCACACCAGCTTCTTCAATGAGCAAGGTTTAATCAATCACATGTCAACACTAAGATTAACAGTGCAGTTTGTCTGCACTGTTCTGATGAAGGGGACCCCTTGTGGCCCCGAAACAATTGTTAACCTTAGTGTTGACATGTGATTGATTAAACCTTGCTCATTGAAGAAGCTGGTGTGCTGACCAACCTTTCTACTACTGTTTTCCATACCCTTGTCTTTCCTCCTGGGACTACTGACAAATTGGTTTGGTTGGCTGGCCTTAATTATCTAATATTTAAGGATTTCCTAAAGTTAGGTAAATTGATTCTTCTCGCCACTTTGGCTGAGGATATCCATTGCAGACCTCAGTTCTTTCACCTGCAGCAGATTTATCATTATTGGTCTTCCTTGTGCCTGCTGATGCCACCTTTACTTCTTTTGAACGGTGGTGTCTTGACTGTTGCTTAGAGGGCGGATTTATATGAGCTGCTTGACATCTGCCCTAAGCAATACCATGGATCTGATCCTGGCTAAATGGGAAGAGGAATTGGGTACTGCACTGTCTCCTGCCAGGTGGATGCGTAGTTTTGAGACCCTAATGAACAGTACTGTAGTTACTCTTATATTACACACACACAGGGCTTACCTTACCCCGTTTCGGAATTCCTCTATGTATCCATTCATCTGACTTATGTTATAGGGGTTGTGGCCCACGTGGTTCTCGTTACCACATGTGCTGGTCTTGTCAGGTAGTTACCACCTTTTGGTCTCAAGTTTGTGACCTGATTGCCCAAGTTTTTCAAGTTCCTATTGATAAAGATCCATTGATCTTTTTATTGGGTAATAAGCCCAGCTCTTTGAAACATCCTGCACATAGAATGGTCCAGCACCTTGTGAACAGTGCTAAGGTTTATCTAGCCTCTAGCTGGAAGAGTTCTTATTTAGATGTCAACCATGTTCTATCCCGGGTCAAGACCACAATGATCCATGAACAGGTGATAGCTGTTGCTGAAAAACCTGGACCCCGTAGGTGGACTACGCGGATAATGCTGGGTTGCGATATTTGTTGTTTTCCTGATCCTTTCTGGGCCTTTTGTTTTTTGGTTGGGGCCTGTTTTATGTTCTGCCCTGGGATTGCTAGAGCCCTTTATTGGTTTTTATTACAGCCCTACTTAATTGCGCTGTTTTAGTTGTCTGAGAACTGTTTGCTATTGATAAATAAGCTGACTATTGTGTCCTTACTATAGGCCATTTGGTTTTTTTCCTTTGTTCCTTTTTTTTTCTTTTTTCTTTTTAATTTTCTGGTATATCTGGCTGGACAATTTATACCTTGTGGTTTATTGTCTAATTGGACATCAGCCCCCTGCGTGGGGCCACTTTTTTTTTTTTTTTCTTCTGCTGGTATGTTGTCTCATTTGCTCTTTCAATTAGAACATATTTAAACAAAAACCCATTTCATAGAGTGTTGTTAAAAACTACATTTTTTATTTTTACATGTCTGTTTTCCAGGCCCTGAGTGACCGCTTTAGTGGTGAGATCCCAGATGACCAAATGACCCATAGCTGCTTCTTCCCTGATGAGTACTTCACCTGCTCTTCTGTGTGTCTCAGCTGTGGGTGAGTCTTCACCTTGTTCAAGGCTGAAACCTGAATGAGTGAAGTGTGGGTTTAGGTTTCGGAATATTGATCTTCTCTGCTGTGAGCTGGTTCTATTTATATTTTCTCACACAAGAGCTCAGCTAGATCTCCCTGGCAGTGTGCTTGAAATCTGTGTCACTAGAACACGGTGTCCTTCTTTTGCTGTATTGACCTATTATCATTGTCCTTTTAGTACAGAATAAACAATATATTCAAACGCCTGTTTCTTCAGTACAAACAGTGGATACAGATTAAGTCATGAACATTTTTCTTTTAATACGCATGATTAGTTGGCTCTGTTAGCAAATAATTACATAATCTAACAGTTATTTGGTACTTGGTTGGATTTTGAGAGAGTGGATGGTGTTGAAACACCCCATGTTGAATCTTTGACATCCCTACAAGTTCTGGATTCTTTTAACTTCTGCTGCCTGCTTCACGTGTGTAAACCAAGTAAACTATCTTGTAGTGCCTTCTAAAAGCAGCATGACTGCTAGTTGGTGATTACATATGATGTCAGAAGTAGTCGTATTCAGGCTCTGAGACATACGCACTCCACCTACACGTATTCCCACCACTACAACTAAACACCACACACGTCCAACATTAAAGAGAACCTGTACTGAGTAAAAATATTTAAAATAAACACATGAGGTAACTTCAAATGAACATTCCATAGTTACCTTGCCATCAGTTCCTCTCAGAAGCTCACTATTTTCTTCTGACAATGATCCCTTCCAGTTCTGACATTTTGTCAGAACTGAAATATATCAGTTGTGTCAGGTATATGTCAGTTGCTGTCAGTTATAGCTGAGAGGAAAACTGATGTCCATGTTTCCCTATGGCTCAAGTGGGCGATGTTACAGTTAAACTCTGTGCTGACCAGAAATCTGTTATGGGTAATGGCCATTTTCAAAATGGAGGACGGAAAATTCCCTTGATCACAGTCAACAAACAGGACGCAGGACAGGAGAAAGAGACTGAGGAGTAGACTACACGGGAGGTAAGTATGACTTGTGTATGCTTATTTTGGCTTTTAATTTTCAGTTCAGGTTTTCTTTAATCTATGCCCACATATATAATGCCCCGATCACTGGACACTGAAAACAGATGGTCAAGATCAGCAGCAACAAAACATTAGTTATATTGTAGCATCTTCCTATGTATGTCTGTTTCACCTATGTATCCAGTATTGCTTTACTATCATTTATTATTTGTATTATTTAAAACATGTATTTTTATGCTTAAAGGAATACTGTAGGGGGGTCAGAGGAAAATGAGTTGAACTTACCCGGGGCTTTTAATGGTCCCCCGCAGACGTCCTGTGCCCGCGCAGCCATTCACCGATGCTTCGGCCCCGCCTCCGGTTCACTTCTGTAATTTGACTTTAAAGTCTGTGCCTGTGCAGTATGCTCCTGGTGACATCAGCGGGAGCGAGGACACGGCAACGCAGGCGCAGTGGTTTTCAGACTTTAAAGTCTGAAATTCCAGAAGTGAACCGGAGGCGGGGCCAGAGCATCGGTGAGTGGCTGCGCGGCACAGGATGTCTGCGGGGGTCCATTAGAAGCCCCGGGTAAATTCAACTCATTTCCCCTGACCCCCCCCTCCCCCCCCTCCCCTTACAGTATTATTATTATTATTATTATTATTATTATTGTATTTATAAAGCGCCAACATATTACGCAGTGCTGGAGAATAAATATACAATGATACAAGGATGACAGACATAGGGTTATACACATAGAACAAAGTTATACTTGCAAATTGTACAAAATACATGATCATGCAATATGGGCTGGTTAGGTAGGCCCAGTAATACAAGTACAGGCTGTCATAGGACAGGAACACATGATCCTGTAGGTTACACTAGGGAGTGGAGGACCCTGCCAGAGGCTTACAATCTGAAGAGAGGGGTGGAAACACTAGGTGGGGCTGTTAAATATTCCTTAGAGAGTTACTGTGTGGTAGGAGGTGGGTAGGCCATCATAAAGAAGTGGGTTTTGAGGGCTTGCTTGAATGTGTTGAAAGAGGGAGCAAGTCTGATGGGTGGTGGAAGGGCATTCCAGAGGGTGGGGGCAGCTCTTGAGAAATCCTGCAGGCGGGCATGGGAGAGTGAAATGCGTGGGGTGGTGAGGCGAAGGTCGTTGGAGGAACGGAGGGGGCGGCCTGGTGTATACCTGTGAACAAGCTCCGATATGTAGGTAGGGCAGGTTTTGTGCACAGATTTATACGCCAGGCATAGAATCTTGAAACTTATCCTGAAACGGATAGGGAGCCAGTGCAGGGATTCACACGGGGAGATGTGGATGCAGAGCGGTGCGAAGAATGGATGTCTTGCAGCCGCGTTCATCACTGATTGAAGGGGGGCAGTGCATTTCAGGGGGAGGCCAGAAAGGAGGGAGTTACAGTAATCAAGGCGGGAGATGATGAGGGCATGGATGAGCAGTTTGGTCGTGTCCGGGGTTAAGAAGGGGCGGATCTTGGAGATATTACGGAGGTGGAAATTGCAGGCTCTAGTGATGTTTTGGATGTGTGGGATGAAGGAGAGGTCAGAGTCCAAGGTGACACCCAGACAGCGGGCCTGGGAGGTAGGGAGAATGGTTGTGTTGTCGATTGTGAGGTGGAAATCTGGGAGAGGTGCAGCAGCATGGGGTGGAAAGATCAGGAGCTCAGTTTTGTCTAGGTTAAGCTTTAGGAACCTAGCTGACATCCAGGAGGAAATTGCTGAGAGACACGAGGAGACCTTGTTTATGGTGGTGGATGAGAGATCGGGGGTATGGAGGTAAATCTGAGTGTCATCTGCATAAAGGTGGTAATTGAAGCCCAGGGAGGAGATAAGCTTGCCAATTGAGGAAGTGTATATGGAGAAAAGAAGGGGGCCTAGAACAGAGCCCTGGGGGACCCCAACTGAGAAGGGGGCAGGGGTTGAGGAGGAGCCATTGAAGGAAGTGGTGAAGGAGCGATTGGATAGGTAGGAGGAGATCCAGGCCAAGGCAAGACCATGGATGCCCATGGACTGTAGTGATTGGAGGAGGAGGGAGTGGTCAACAGTGTCAAATGCTGCAGAGAGGTCAAGGAGGAGCAGGATGGAATAACTGCCTTTGGCCCTGGCAAGGGTAAGGTCGTTGACCACCTTGGCGAGGGCTGTTTCAGTTGAGTGTGCAGGTCGGAATCCAGACTGTAGGGGGTCAAGTAGGGTATTGGTGTTGATGTTTTGGGTAATGTGTGGGTGGACTAGGCGTTCGAGGAGTTTAGAAGCATAGGGAAGGAGGGAGATTGGGCGGTAGTTTGAGGGTAGGGATGGGTCGAGTGAGGGTTTTTTCAGCAGGGGAAGTACAGTGGCCTGTTTGAATGCTTTGGGGAAGATGCCTGTGGAAAGGGAGAGATTGAACAAGGTGGTGAGGACTGGGGCCAGGTCAAAGAAGTGGGGACGAAGAGTATTCGTAGGTACCGAATCACAGGGAGAGGATGTGGGGGGGGGGGGGGGGGGAAGCCACTAGCAGCAGGCTGACTTCATCAATGGTGGCAGGAGCAAAAGAGGCAAGGGGTGGATGAGACAGGGGAGCAGCTGGGAGGGAAGGCAAGGGGACAACCTGAGAGGCGTTGGGAAGGGAGGGATGGAGGAGGGGAATTTCATTGCGTATTGTTGCAATTTTAGTGGTGAAGTGGTTGGCAAAGTCGTTGGCTGAGAGGGAGGAGCTGGGAGGGGGAGGAGTGGGGTTGAGGAGGGAATTGAAGGTAGCAAAAAGCTGTCGAGGGTTGGAAGCTTTGAAATATATTAATGTAGTCCTTGTAAAGTTCACCTTGTATTCACAGTTGCATAGTTAGTTTGGTTGAAGAATAGATTGATTTTCTGTAAGTTGATCTCGGGGTGGGGCTAAGATTAGCAAATATGTGGGATCAGAAACACAGTGGGAAATGAATTGCTATTCGCATCTTATGGCTGCACACAACATTCTATAGTTTTTATCTAATATTTTTATATACATGGGGAGACCCCTGGCTTTGAAAGAAATTAGCTTACAAAGAACCCAAGGTGAGAGACATAAAGAGGCTTGAATATTTATTTCCTTTTAAACAATACCAGTTGCCTGGAAGTCCTGCGGATCTCTTTGGCTGCAGTAGTGTCTGAATCGCACAAGAAACAAACATGCAGCTAATCTTGTCAGATTTTTCATAGAAACAACTGATCTGCATGCTTGTTTAGGGTCTATGTTTAAAAGTATTAAAGGCCGTGAATCAGCAGAACAGCCAGGCAATGTGCATTGTTTCAAAGGTAATAAATATGGCAGCCTCCATATGTCAATTACCTTAGGTTCCCTGTAAGTTTCCAGGCAGTTACGAATAGGGCTTACATTTCTGTTTCTGCAATCTGACTGTGATATTCTGTAATTTTAGAGCAGGATGTAAGAACAGCATGAACCACTCCAAAGAAGGACTTTCACATGAAACCCCAAGACGTTGCAGATACTCCCACCAGTATGACAACAGGGTGTTTACTTGTAAGGTAAGCAGTGAAGACATGTTAGAGGGCTGGTCAAGATGTTCATGTTTAGAGCTTCTGTAGACCTAGAACACCTGACATTGAAACTTCAGCAGATGCCACACCCTAGGTCACCTGCCCCCATGTATGTTGACCTACCACAAGGAAGGTCCACACGGCATATGCATGAAACCGTCAATTTATTGTTCCATTGCCACAAATAAAAATCTGGCCAATCGCCATTAGTTAGGGTCAAGCACCTGTGGAATTATAGAGGTCTGTGATCAGTCAACTAATTAGATACTTTGTGTACTAACTCAAAAAAATGATGCTGCTGAAATTAACTTGAAAGTGTACTGGAGCGGAAGCTCTGGTACAAAATCACATACTTGCCTAAGAAAAGGGAAGCCTCTGGATCCTAATGAGGCTTTCTTCGCTGTCCTCCAGTCCCCTTGTCGTGGAGCATGAACGCACCAAAGATTACAGACAAGAGCTTGATGGTAATCTGATCAGGGCTGCGCTCCTTTTCAAGCGTAGCCGTACTGTGCCTGCGCGAGTATGGCCATATCTGCACACTAAGCTGGAGCGGCTTGTGCACAAAGCTCATGCCAGAGGAGGAACGTGGCCCCGATCAGCTGGAGGATCCACGAGCGGCAACTGGACCAGAGGACACCGAATGAAGCCTCCTTGGGATCCAGAAGTTTCCCTCTCCTTAGGCAAGTATGTGTTTCTGAGCCTGAGCTGTGGCTCTCTGTAAAGTAATAGAGATAATGATGGTATACATAAGCCATTGCATGTGCCGTAGTAGCCACATGTATTAATGCACATTTTCGTACAATTTTTTTTTTTACTGGGAGGCAAGAGAGAAGGCAGGAAAGGGCAGGACTGGACATTTTCAGTTGTCTTTTTGCTTTAGGCACTTTTTTAGGTGTGTGCGTACTGTGGCTTTTGGTAGATCCAACCCTGCCTGTATAGATTGTTGAACTGCAATACTATAGGTTGGTCTTGACCTGTACAGGTCACAATGACTTGCTACAGCTAAGTAAAGTTGTTCTAATAGATGGATAACTGACTTCTTCTTCTAGGTGTGCTATGAAAGTGGAAGGGAGGTGAATGTGGTCCCTAAAACCTCAGCATCTACAGACTCACCCTGGCTTGGCCTTGCCAAGTATGCCTGGTCTGGGTAAGTGTTCTGTTTAATGTTCATTTCTAAACCAGGAAGTCTTCTACTAACTAACGCTCCTCTTGTTGCTTGTAGGTATGTCATAGAGTGCCCAAACTGTGGGGTGATTTATCGCAGTCGCCAGTACTGGTTTGGAAACCAAGACCCTGTGGACACCGTTGTGCGCACTGAAATACAACACGTGTGGCCTGGAGTAAGCTGAAGTTATTAATTTGTGTAGCAGCCAGGGAGACCTGGTGTCTATTCTGCCTTTGTGACAAGACTACACTGTATTTGTCATGTGGCAAAATATCTATTTTAAAAACCTCAGATGGAACATGAAATTAGCTTAACTTTTATTTTGAAAAACCATGACATAATTTACAAAGAACCTAAACAAAGGTTTATTCTCATTGCTCTTTAGTTGTAATGCACTTTAACCAGTTAATGATAGCAAGACAATATATTCAGACCCATTTTCTGTGTAGTTATAACACAGGGTTGCAGATACAGTAAAGTCCCTGTTACCCGGCACAGGTGGGGATTGTCTGATGCCAGATATGTGTGCTTGCCGGCTGCTTGTGAATTCCCGCTCTCTTCGCATCTCTCTGTCTCCATGTGGATCTCTCTCTCGAGACCTGATACTTTGCGGGGCTGAGGCTGGCTTGTGGCATTCTCTGTTACTATGCAGGGTTTAGGAGGAGCGGCGCGCGAGTGATGTCACACAGTGACCGGGGTGAGTGGGGAGAATAGTGCTCTCAGCCAGCATTGATCCGGCAGGTTGATCACTGCTAGATTCTCGGCAAAGGTGGTAGTTATTGGTCACCATAGCCGAGTTTAATCTATGTATGCACTGGCTAATGTTAACTCCCTGTCTTCTCTCTCATGTTTTATCAAAATATGAGTCATACAGGAATTCCCCTTCACCACACTGGAAAATACATAAAATGTCATAGGCTGGCTATTTTCACACTTGTATAAATCAAATTATACATTATTTCAACAATGTTATTATATCTTCAAAAAAGAGAAATACTAAAGCAATCCTCAAAAATAAAGACTATAATGCATTTTTTTTTTTCACAAGAAGTTTTAAAAAATGGCAGGGAGCAGCATTGGGGAATTTAAAATTCCAGAGAATTTATTGCGGACGGCATTGCACTAAGCTCTCCCTCACTGGCAAAATACATGTGGATTTATTCAAAATTGTTTACATTCAGTTGGCATGAGATTGCTGAAAGGTTATTTGGTGGCTGTTTAAATACCTGTGATCGATCAGAAAATATCGATTGGCCTTGAAATTGAACTGCTAATAGGCACCTTTTAATGAGGTCACTGTTAGTGCAGCATGTGTAACTTTTTCCATGGATTCAATTTATTTAGGCAGATGGATTTTCTAAGGATAACAACAATGCAGCTCAGCGTCTTCTGGACGGGATGAACTTCATGGCACAGTCTGTCACTGAGCTGAGTATTGGTCCCACCAAAGCCGTCACATCCTGGCTGACTGATCAGATCGCTCCAGCCTACTGGAAGCCTAACTCCCAAATCCTGGTATGGAATGGCTCGTGTCCAGCTCTGGATATACAGGTGCACAGGTGCTAATGTTTAAAGCCTTTAATTATGGTTCGTTATTTACAGGAATGTACCAAGTGCAGAATCCCCTTTAAAGAAAATGACACCAAACATCACTGTCGGGCCTGTGGGGAAGGCTTCTGCGACAGCTGCTCATCCAAAAGCCGTCCAGTACCTGAGCGGGGGTGGGGCTTGTCCCCAGTGCGTGTGTGCGATTGCTGCTATGACCTGAGAGGCGCACAGGCTGGTAAGTCTCATAGAGGAGCCATTGTGGGATTAGAGCTTTGTGGTACTATTTGATTTATTTTGCATAAAGTTTTCTAACCCATAATCGGTCTATAAAAAAACCCAGGAGTGTCATTTGATATTTTTTAATTTGAGACTTTAGTCGTCACCCAGGGTTCCAGCAGTCAATGCTTCCTGTTACATATACAGGTCTATTGCTCCACATCTAACTACATACAAGTACGGTGTATGTGAGCCCACTTGTGTGTATGTGTCCATTAAAGTATACAGGTTCCAGGTTGGATTGCTCATTTACTCTCATATCACCACACAGAAATGTAACACTATAGGAGAGCCTACTCTGTAGCGACAGGGAGGGCCAGGGCTATGCAGGGTGTTACCAACTACTCACTGTCTGTCTTTCGGAGGGTCCTCCACTCTAGAGCAGGTGCTGCGGCCAAATTGTTAAGGTCGCAGTAGATCTATGATCCTGGCAGATTAGCCTCCTGGTTGTAGGAGACTCCACAGGGAAAGGGGTTGTTTACATTGGGGGCATCATTTAGTTAGGACCCCGCCCCTACACATGATAAATGGTGCATATTTGCCAACCTTAATAAATTTGAAATGCGCTTTTTTATTTTTTATTTTATAGGAGTGTTTCGCATATTGCAGAACTATCCTCCTTTCCTGCTGACTTCTACTGTGCGATATAATTTCCTTTCTCAGCTGCTATAAAACCCTCTGTGTGGGTGTTGCTGGGATCGGTGTAGGAAAAGTAGGAGTGGAAGTAGGCTGAGCTCTCTATTCTCTAAACAAAAAAGTAGGTAGTCACCGACTTAAATTCAATTCAATCAAATTGGACTTAGTTTTTGAGAAAATCGATTTTGAAAAATTCAAATAAAAAATGGCTTTTAAAGTTGTATAAGCAGGTCCAGAGGGCAGAGGTGACACGAAAAAAAAAAAAGAGCTTTACTCACTTGGGGCTTTCTCCCGACTGTCCCACGCTGACCTCTCCGCTTTCTGTCGCCGTCCCAGACTCTCCGCACGGTGCAGAGGCCGACCGTGGGTCGGCCTTACTGCACCTGCGCAGACCGCCGCTGTCCATCATCGTCACATGGCCCGTGGCGCAGCCACAGAACTTCTGAGTGTGCGCCGCGGACCACGTGGCGATGATTGACTGCGGCAATTCGCGCAGGCGCAGCAAGGTCGAATCCGCGGTCAGCTTCTGCACCTGGCGGGGAGCTCGGGAAGGCGGCGGAGAGGTTGGCGTGGGACAGTCGGCAGCAAGAGGCTGGAGAATGCCCCAGGTGAGTAAAGCTCCTTTTTTTTTTTTTTTTTTTTTTTTTTTTTTTTTCGGCTGATAACTCCTTTAAGAACAGATGCGGGTTAAGAACGAACTTACAGTCCCTATCTCGTTCGTTAACCGGGGACTACCTGTACACACAATCGGACGTGGATAAATAGGGTAATTTTATTATGCATTCTGTTGACCTCATTCAGACGTGAAGGAAGAAATACTTAGGTTAACTTACATAACTGAGGCTGGTGTGCAGCATACATGTAATTAAAGGGAACCAGAAGTGAGAGGGATATGGAGGCTGCCATATTTATTTCCTTGTAAACAATGCCAGTTGCCTGGCAGCCCTGCTGATAATCTGGCATAAGAAGTGTCTGATTTGAAACAAATTACCCAAGAGAAACTTGACCAATGGGTCTAGTCAAGTATACATACTAGAATATGTAGAAGTGATCCCCATTTGTGTCCACTTTTAAGATGTAAGTCTTATTAGTGGGTAGACGGGGACCTTAAAGGGGATGGATTATAAACAAAACCTTGTCCTTAACCTCAATAGGTACAGTGGTTTGCAAAAGTATTCGGCTCCCTTGAAGTTTTCCATATTTTTCTCATATTACTGCCACAAACATGAATCGATCTTATTGGAATTCCACGTGAAAGACCAATACAAAGTGGTGTACATGTGAGAAGTGGAACTAAAATCATACATGATTCCAAACATAAAAAAAAAGAAGCCCCGAGTCAATACTTAGTAGAACCACCTTTTTGCTGCAATTGCAGCTGCCAGTCTTTTAGGGTATGTCTCTACCAACTTTGTACATCTAGAGACTGAAATCCTTGCCCATTCTTCTTTGCAAAACAGCTCCAGCTCAGTCAGATTAGATGGACAGCGTTTGCGAACAGCAGTTTTTAGATCTTGTCGCAGATTCTCGATTGGATTTAGATCTGGACTTTGACTGGGCCATTCTAAGACATGGATATGTTTTGTTTTCAAACCTTTCCATTGCTGTCCAGCTGGAAGGTGAACCTCCGCCCCAGTCTCAAGTCTTTTGCAGACTCCAAGAGGTTTTCTTCCAAGATTGTATTTGGCTCCATCCATCTTCCCATCAACTCTGACCAGCTTCCCTGTCCCTGCTGAAGAGAAGCACTCCCAGTGCATGAAGCCGCCACCACCATATTTGACAGTGGGGATGGTGTGTTCAGAGTGATGTGCAGTGTTAGTTTTCTGCATTTTGGCCAAAAAGATTCATTTTGGCCTCATCTGACCAGAGCACCTTCTTCCACATGGTTGCTGTGTCCCCCACATGGCTTGTGGCAAACTGCAAAACGGGACTTATGCTTTTCTGTTAACAATGGCTTTCTTCTTGCCACTCTTCCATAAAGGCCAACTTTGTGCAGTGCATGACTAATAGTTGTCCTATGGACAGATTCCCCCACCTGAGCTGTAGATCTCTGCAACTCGTCCAGAGTCACCATGGGCCTTATGACTGCATATCTGATCAGCGCTCTCCTTGTTTGGCCTGTGAGTTTAGGTGGATGGCCTTGTCTTGGTAGGTTTACAGTTGTGCAATACTCCTTCCATTTCTGACTGATCGCTTGAACAGTGCTCCGTGGGATGTTCAAGGCTTTGGAAATCTTTTTGTAGCCTATGCCTGCTTTAAACTTTTCAATAACTTCAGTGTTCTTTGGACTTCATGGTGTTGTTGCTCCCAATATTCTCTTAGACAACCTCTGAGGCCGTCACAGAGCAGCTGTATTTGTACTGACATTAGATTACACACAGGTGCACTCTATTTAGTCATTAGCACTCATCAGGCAATGTCTATGGGCAACTGACTGCACTCAGACCAAAGGGTGCTGAATAATTACGCTCACCCCACTTTGCAGTTATTTATTGTAAAAAATGTTTGGAATCATGTATGATTTCCGTTCCACTTCTCACGTGTACACCACTTTGTATTGGTCTTTCACGTGGAATTCCAATAAAATTGATTCATGTTTGTGGCAGTACTATGACAAAATGTGGAAAACTTCAAGGGGGGCGAATACTTTTGTAAACCACTGTAAGTATTGACCCAAATCATTTAACCTCCTTAGCGGTAACCCCGTGTGTGACATGGGGTAAGCCGCCGGAGGGTGCCGCTCAGACCCTGCTGGGCCGATTTACATAATTTTTTTTTTTTTTTTTGCTGGACGCAGCTAGCACTTTGCTAGCTGCGCCAGCACCCCGATCGCCGCCGCCGCGCGCCCCCCCCAGACCCCTGCGCTGCCTGGCCAATCAGTGCCAGGCAGCGCCAAGGGGTGGATCGGGTCTCCCAATGACGTCCCGACGTCGCTGACGTCATTCCGCCCCGTCGCCATGGCGACGGGGGAAGCCCTCCAGGAAATCCCGTTCTTTGAACGGGATTTCCTGATCGCCTTGCCGGAGGTGATCGGCGGGGCTGGGGGGATGCCGCTGAGCAGCGGCTATCATGTAGCGAGCCCTCGGCTCGCTACATGATTTAAAAAAATAAAAAAAAAACTGCTGCGCTGCCCCCTGGCGGTATTTTTCATACCGCCAAGGGGGTTAATAACCAATTAAAACATCCATTTTTGTATACATCTTTAAAAAAAATATTCACATAAATACAAATACACTGTATCCACATAGCCATTACAGCAAAGTCATGATTAAACAGATTACAAACATTATGCATAGTTCCCAATAAGGGTACCATGAAACTGGAAATTGTCCCTTTTTATATCATGTCCACCATTATATAAGCATCATGGAAATCCTCTTTGGGACAAATATATCCATATATTTGACACTTAGTTTATCTACAGCCGATATAAACAATCAATTTTCTCAACGCATCTTTGTGAAACATCGGTCCATATAATATTCACTTCTTCAGGAGTAATGAATTTCCCGGCTAAATTCTATTGCGTAATTGGCTGGAATCAATCAAAATCTCAGGAAAAAGGTATGCTTCATAGCAGGATTCAAATAATCGCAGTTATGTCAAATTAGAGGTACATGAAGAACCCACAGTACGCAGGTAACTTCCTTATTATGATGATTTAAGTTAGCCAATGTTTGCTGTCTGCTGTCTGCATGACAGCATGGAGTCTGAAGATATGGCTCAGCGTGCATTTGTCTGAGACAAAACCCTAGAACAAGCATATGTCAGAGTACCTATTCTGCTACATGTTTGTTAAGGGTTTACGGCTAAAAGTATTAGAAACACAGGATCAGGAGGACTGCCAAGCAACTGGTATTGTTTAAAAGGAAATAAATATGGCAGCTCCATATCCCTTTCACCTCTGGTTCTCTTTAAAGTGGGATTGTCACCATAAAAATCAAATTTCAACAGCAACTGGTCTGAGTGTATTAAGTGATAAAGATGCTAATCCTGCATTCAAAACTTGCAAACCTTTTTCTGCTGTTATGATTTGGCGTTATCATATACTTAACCTCCTTAGCGGTATGCCCGACACTGTGTTGGGCATACCGCTCTGTGCTCATATTTTTTTGGGGCCCAAATGAGTGTAAATCCTTTAGCTAGCACTAGGCTAGCTAGTTCAAGTGTCGGGCACCCGCCGCTCTTCTGCGATTTCACCCCCCCATCTGGATCCAGCGATCGCGCAGCCTACCGGCACAGCTCCGGTCTCTCTATGGGGAGGATTGGGTTTGGGCATGACGTCGGTGACGACATGACGTCGGTGACGACATGACGTCATATACGATCTTCCCCATAGTGAAGACCGGAGCTGTCCGGGGAGGCTGCGCCGATTGCTGGATCCAGGCTGGGTAAAGTATAAACTGGGGGGACTGGCGGGCAAAAAATTGCGAAACCTCCTGAGCAGCGTAACACTCAGGAGGTTAGGGAGCACTGGCCCTTTAGCTGTCAGTACCAAACAGTTACATGCTGGGGGTTCTTTTTATCTATAATATATTCCTCCTCTTCCATTTATTTCCCTGCCTGGGTGCCTATCTGAAACACAATCCCCCTGCTCACTTGTGTTTACAAGCAAGGCTGAGGTGACCCAGTGATTGGAGGAGAAAAGAAAAAAGTAAAGGGCAGAAATTTATTCAGGATTTAGCCTAAACTGTGGGCAAAAGTCATGGTTCCCACCAGGAAGACAATGTGTCTACAAGCAGTGCTGCTAAAGCTAAGCATTGCTTACCTGGCTTGGCTACCAGCAGATCATCAGTTATGATCACATATGATTGTATACCTTGCGTTTCTCACTTTATACTGCAAGTTTTTGTCATTCATGTCCAGCCTTTACAATGCAGTACAATCATTTTGGAGTGATCTTTGTGTTTTGTTTAGCAGTCGGTGAAGCCACGGAGGATGAGGAAGGCAGCACTCTGATTGCAAGGAAAGTTGGTGAGGCTGTACAGAACACACTGGGAGCTGTAGCCACGGCCATTGACATTCCTTTAGGTACTCTTATTTTACTTCATTTGTATAGCACTAAAAGTTTCCTCAGTGTTTTACACAAATGTTTTTATGCTGAATTAATAAAATTGATTAGTGTCATGTGAAATGGAGAAGGGGATTAGTTACACGTAATTCTTGGTTTGTTTTTTTAAGAAAGGGAAGCATGAAAATGTGGTTTTGAAGGTCAATCTTTTCTATCCTGCCTGTACCTAATGTGCCCAATTGACACTCCTCACCCATCATCGGTTAAACAGAAGTAGTTGTCTGCACAGATTGAATGACTGTCATCCCTGCGATGTATTTGTTTTGAGTAGATACCATGTTTAACTTTTTTTTTTTTTCACCTCTTCATAAATTTAGGGCTTATGAAAGATGCTGCGAGACCTACATACTGGATTCCAGACCATGAAATTACACAGTGCTTCAACTGCAGAAAAGAATTTAACATAAAACTTTCCAAACACCACTGTCGGGCCTGTGGACAAGGTTTCTGTGGTGACTGTTCAAGTGATAGGAGACCGGTACCTTCTCGGGGTTGGGACCACCCTGTCCGCGTCTGCGTTGGCTGCAATAAGAAACCTGGCGACCTTTAACACTTCCTTCCCATTACTATCACTGTTTGGTACCTTCTCAGGGCTAGATTATAAAGGATCCACTCTTCCCCCATAGGCTTCAGGGCCAGTGCATGCTATGAACTCTCAGCTGTGTTCTCCCCATGACTGTGCCATCTTATTAAACAAAACCGCACCAAAATTGCTCTGTCCAGGAGACAGGACAACCGATAATCAGCACTTTTTTATTACTGAAAGAAAAGTTTGATTGAAGATTACGAATCAATGCAAAATTACATAAACACCTTGGATGCTGGATCTCATCTGGTGATGCCCTTTAGTAACAAAATTGGAACCACCTTACCCCTGCCAGAGGCCGGTTGTAGTATTACAGTGTCTTACCAACATGAGAAGAACCTCTTGAAAGTCCAATGTCCCACCATGTCTAAATTTAATCACATGCAGAGAGAATTATGGAGGTGGGGGGGGGGAGGATATATTTTAACGGGCTTCTATGTATTTAAGGACAGTAATGTTTTCTTTTTAAGCAAGGGTGACCTTGTTTTGCCTTGTCGCAATGGTCATTTAGCTATTACATGGATCATTTGAGTGAATGTTTGTGCTGCAATGTAATGAATGTTAGGCCAGATTTAAAAGGTTTTCATATATAGAAAGCATATTTATTGCTCTTGTTCCCAGAATATATATATAGGTAATGATGAATAATGAACTGAATGCTGCTTATAGTCTGTTTTAAAAGAGTCATCCAAGGTAGTATTTGCGTTTAAAACAAGTGTTAGACATCAGTGTGATATAGTTTTTATTTTGGCAACTTTAACACAGTCTAGCGAAACAAGGAAAGATAATGTACTACTGCCATCACCTTCTCCTGGACTGAAATCAATAGCAGTACTGGCATGTTCAGCAAAACTTAAGTCAGGTTAAGAAAGCAGTTCAGCATACAGTATAGTGACGATCGTTAACCTCTACTAGATGTAGTTAAAGGACAATTGAAGCTAGAGGTATGTGTAAGCTGCCACATTTATTTCCATTTAAGCAATACCAGTTCCCTGGCTATCCTGCTGATCCTCTGCCTCTAATACTTTTATTGTCAGATCTGACTTGATTATCTGCTTGTTTGTTTCTGGTGTTATTCAGACACTACTACAACCAAATAGATCAGCAGGGCTGCCAGGCAACTGGTATTTTTAAAAGGAAAATATGGCAGCCTCCATATACTTCTCACTTCGGTTGTCCTTGAATGATCCGTATTCACCTGATCAATAGTCAATAGTTTGCCACCTGGCACTACTCAATATCTTATCAGATCTTAATGGAGCCTATCATATGCACTGTTACCCACAATAGCTTTGTGCTGGTCGATATAGTACATAGCTATTGCAGCCTTGCTCAAATTCTACTTTGCATAACTCCCCCCCCCAAACCATGCACATACATACATATATAAATAGACGCATGCGCTGTAGCCACAATGATCTGCACATAGAACAGCTTCGCCAATTAATACTGGAGCAACAAAACAATGGAAAATTGAGGTGGCCTTCATTTTTAGGATATTCTCATTACGTTTTGATGTTTTTATGGAATTTTATGTCGAATTAGATGTTAATATATGCCTGCCTTTAGTGTATTTATGGCAAAATGCAGATTAATAGCTTCCCAGGAGAAGAACCTGTGTGGGAGGAGTTTAATTTGCTGTATGTCACCTCACTATTTCCACATTCGAGGAATCACTTGTTCTCCAGCCTTAGTAATCAACCTATACATGCTTAAAGGAAAAAAAATGCAGGGGGCTGGTAGAAGCCCCAGGTGAGAAAAACTTTTTTTTTTTTTTTCTGGCTTAAGGTTCACTTTAAGAGAGCTTTAGCAGAAGCTCCTTATCTGTTTGTTTGCTGGCGTGAATTTAGCATAGCATGTCTCCCCATACTGTGCTACAGAAGGTGCAGACTTGAAATTCTCAGTATGTTTATGGAAGTAAGAAAAATATATTGAGTTATAGAAAAAGGAAGGGGGTGGAATAGTCTTTAGAGGACAATATTCATTTTCAGACTGTAAAATGTAGTACAGTGACTTGGCACCAGGCTTACCTGCTTTCTTTACTTGACTTTAGATCTGCTTTGAGGTGGGGACATTGCATTGACTGAATATTGTTGCATATAACTAACATTATATTTGTATGCAAGCCAGAAATATTGGCATCTAATTGACCATCTCTGTTGTGCAGCAATACTGGGATAGCCCCAGGTGCACCTAGAAAGTTCAGCAAGCACTGAATATTTGTAGGAACTTTTTCTATTGTCAGTGGAAGCCCATGTTCCCACTCCTGATGTACACATTTCTACAAGCTTTCTAGCTATGGGCTTATTCATAAAAATCGTCAATCATTATATTCTACGTTATGTTCCTGCTATCCCAGGAAGTAGACCTGGAAGAAGCTTAGTCCTACACCCAAGCTGTAGAGTTTGCAATCAAGTGCCTAGTACAGGCGATGCAATTTCACATCAGATTGTCGAATCGATAATTTCCGATAGGTCCAATCTCATTTCCATTTGTTTTTCTTATCAATTTTGTATAGAATTGATCAGAAAACCGATTAGAGATTAGATCAGACCTGTCAGAAATTATTGATACGACTGTCAGTCTGAATGGAAATTGCATTGTGTGCACCAGGCATAAGCCTGAGGTAATATCAAGATCAGTCACAACATTCCTTTCTGTTTCATGAACTGGTTGCTTGTATTTAATTTATTGCCACATTATATCTTGTTTGTAATCATTTTATTAATTTCTGATCTATACTGAAGTAGTAATATATTTTTTGTTTATCTGTAAGTGCCTTTTCACCTGTCTCTAAATGAGTCATGCTTTTTTTTTGTTGGTTCATCTTCATCTCTTCACCTCCCTCCTCGATTTTTTTCCCCCTCCCTTTTTTTTCTTTGCAGGTCTACGGCTATAAAAGGTTCAGATCACATGACTATGGTGTTTTTTTATTATTTTTATTAATAATCCCATTTAAAATAGCTGTGGTATTCAGCAGTCAAAAAGGTATTTAGGAGGCAAATGTTTTTACACTGAGATACAAATCGCCTTTCCTTCAAGCTATGATGGTTCTTGGTACATGTGTAATTTGTAACTTAAAATCCAGTTCTGTGGATGCAGCTAAAAGAATCCCTTCCTTTATTATCGTTTTCTAATTCCCAGTTCATATTGATGAAGATGCAAGATCTGGCTAGTTAATATTTTGAGAAAAGTAGATTTGAGTTTGTCAACTTTTTTCTCTGACTTTATTATTGCTGCTTTAAGACAGTCCTGTATTTGTAAATGTGTGCATACTGAGGGCACTGTTACACTGGACAGTGTTTTTCATGTCTCTCGTTTAAAAAAAAAAAAACTTTCCCATTGACTTGTATCAAAATCGTGGCAAAAGAGCTCCAATCGCGATTCTAAAAAAAAACAAAAAAAACAGTTATGGTAGTAGTTATCTTGGTGCTCATTTCCCACTAGAATTGCAGTAATCGGGTTTGACGATTCTTGCTGCAATCGTGCTCCGTTCACAGTGTGCTATGTGGTGCAATTGTGGGTTGCACAGTCATGATCACGCTTCCCTGTGGGAAAAGGGCCCTTTAGTCAGGGGACACACTTGGCTGCACACTGCATAGATTTAAATGGAAAACTAATGTTAATCAAATGGGCTAGCTCACAATATAGTTTTTCATGCGCAGAAAAATATTTGACATCCTGTAGCATAATTTCGAACGTTTTGTCAGTAACTATAAGCTACTGTGAAAAAGCACTGTTTTTCTGCATACACACACGGGGCTTGATTCACAAAGCCGTGCAAACTGTTTAGCATGGGTGTGCTAAACAGTTAGCACGTGAAGTGCTATTCGTGGACTTTTGTGCGTGTAAAGTGCTGCGATTCGCACGACCGTGGACTTTTGCGCGTGCAATTTGCTGCGAATTGCGGCAAATTGCGCACTCAAAAGTCCACGCTCGCGTGAATCGCGGCACTTTGTGCGCACAAGTCGGCGAACGGGACTTCACGTGCTAACTGTTTAGCACACCCCTGCTGAATAGTTTGCACGGCTTTGTGAATCAAGCCCATGGTGTGCAGAAAATGGAAAGACAAGTGTGTCCCCTGAAGGTAGGAATAATTTTATCATTCAAATCTGAGTTGGTATGGCTGCATTTATAAAGACTGCTACACAAGGCAACAATTCCTATCAGTTTCAAGCAAGTTTGATCTTCCCACAAGAATCTGGATTTGAAGTCTTCAACCAATTATGGTAATAAGTCCATCAATTTTGAGGTTAAACCCAGTTAGGAGTGGTGGGAAAAGTCTATCTTGATGCTGCAGTGTTTTGTATCAATGGTATATGGTGGCAGGCAAGTTCAAATACAATGTGGTGCGTAGGCCAGCAGTTGCTGGTCCACTATTAAAAAAAAAAAAACTTTCACTATTAAAAAACTTTGCACAACACAGTGGGGTTCATCAAGTAAAAGCTGGTAGAATCTAAGTGATCCATCAATCTGGACTAGAGCTATGGTACAAGATCCGTAAAGTTCTTTCAAAAATCAAGTTAGTTGATTCATCTACTGGCTCTGTGAAGGTCATCAAATTTGTGGATGACACCACCATCTTCTGCATGATTGGCAAAAATGGAGCTCACGTGTACCGCAGCGAGGTGGAGTGAATCTGTAATTGGTGCAAGGATAACAACCTGGTATTCTATACAGCAAAGACTGTCGATCTGATTGTTGATTTTAGGAGGCACCCACCTCCCCTCTAATCAGTCCTCATAGGTGATACCGAAGTCTCGAAGATAACATCTGTGCGCTTCCTTAGCACAACCCTCACCAATGACCTGAAATGGGGACAGAACACGAGCAAAATTGAAATCACAGCAGAGACTGTTCTTCCTGCGTCAACTGAAAATTTTTTGCATGCCACGGGAGCTACTGACCAGCTTCTATACTGCAACCATTGAGTCCATACTTTGTTCTTCAGTCATTGTCTGGTATGATAGGGCGACAGCCAGTGACAGGTATAAGCTGCAGAGAGAATCATCGGATCTCCGCTGCCACCTCTCGATCTCCTCCACGCTGCTAGGATGAAGATGAGGGCCACCAGGATCTCTCTCGACCCCTCCCACCCTGGCAGTCGCTACTTTGATCTCCCGTTGGGTCGCCGCTATAGAACTATCCCATCCAAAACCACCAGGTGCAGGAACTCGTTCTTCCATCAAGCAGTCCTGATGCTAAACTAGGCGAGTAATCACTTTCAGGTCAAGAAGTCTCTTATTGATCCTCACACCACTCTGAACAATAAGTCCACGCAGCCAGCTTTCTGATACCTTTTGAAATTAATGACTCTACGCAGGCCACGCAGCCAGCTTTTTGATACTTCCTGAAACCTTTTGTACGTAATGACTCTACGCAGGCTTCCCAGGCCTGCTCATAATGTTGATCTACAGCACGTGTAGAACTCCGGTCTAGAGGGCCAGATCCATGCCAGTGTTTGGGATGGACTGAGAAAGAGAGGAATGTGTTCTACCTGATGGACCACACCTTTCCTGATTCAGACCCATCAATTAGTTTGAGCCATGTCAAAAATGTGTGAGGACTAGAGATGTAGCGAACGGTACCAGGGGAATTTCGGTGGTTAGCGTTGGCCATGCAAAGGCGAACTTTTGTGGAAGTTCGATTCGCCCCATAATGCTTTATGGAGCAGAACTTTGACCCTCTACATCACAGTCAGCAGGCATATTGTTGCCAATCAGACTGCACTCACGCCTGAAGCCCCACCCCCCCCCTTGTAAAAGGCAAGGTCCTTGTGCTGTTTTACTCACTCGTCTGCCTACACTAATTAGTTAAGGGACAGCTGCTACACACACTCTGCTAGGGAGAGTTTAATTAGGCTCTTGTATATTACTCACTCCCTCCACCCTCCTACCTATTCCCTCATCTGCCAGGGAATTATAGTATTTCAAAAGCCAGCTTACATACCGTGGCTGGGAATTGAACCCAGGTCTCACTGTGTGGTGGACAAGTACCTTAACCGCTGTACCACCAACACTACTAACTGAAGCTAGCCTAGCATGTACTATTTCTGCTCAATCCAAGAGAAACATTAGGTTGCTGAAAGGGAATCTTAACTGAGAGTGATATGGATGTATCCTGTTAAACAATACCAGTTGCCTGTCCAGCTGATCTCTGTGGCTGCAATAATGGCTGAATCACACCCTGAAACAAGCATGCAGCTAATCCAGTCTGACTTCAGTCAGAGCACCTGATCTGCATGCTTGTTCAGGGGCTGTGGCTAAAAGTATTAGAGACACAGGATCAGCAGGCGATTCAGGCAACTGGTATTATTTTAACCCTCCTGGCGATTTGGCAAAATCCGCCAGGGGGCAGCAAATACGTTTTTTTTTTTTTCCATGTAGCGAGACAAGGTCTCGCTACATGATGATAGCCGCTGCTCAGAAAATCAGAGGTTCGCAACATCACTAGTGAGGACCTCAGCCCTCGTAGGACTGGTTTGACATCCCTAATCTACTAGAAATGTCTATATACTTTTGCACACCGGCAATGTCTGTCTCGTCTGCCTGTGTATCTGTTTGCCTGTCTTTGAACTTGCCTACACAATGTGAACCATATAATTCCAAATACAACTCCCATTGCACTTGGCGAATAAAACTGATTCTGAGTGGGCATTGCTTCCCCAGCTAGTGAACAGAACTACCCCACCCAAAAACAGCCATTACTGACCTTGCCCACCTCCTTTCTCTTCTGTTGAGAGATTTTGTGACTAGCACAGTGGAGTAGTTTGATAGTTTTGGGATATTTGAATTTAAAACTTTGTACAGAATCCTGCCGTACAGAAGTGTAAGATTCAGTGAGAAGAATTCAGAATATTCAAATTCAGAACTTTCTTCCGAACATATAAACACTACAACACTCTTATTCTGTTCAGTTCCACCTTGAACCCTCTCCCTTGGTCTATAAAACCCTTTATCGATGGTCAAAGAGATGCTTAATAATTCTGACTTAAATACAAAGTTAATGCAACTCGGACCAACCTAAATCAGCAGGCAGTGTACTTGTTTTGGCCCAGTTCCCAGCTGCATGGAAACATAGAATTTTTAAAATAGCCTTGGCCATCTCTGTAATTGTTCACACTACGGCCTAGTGCACACCAGAGCGGTTCGGCTGCGTTTTGCAATCCGTTTGCAGCTGCGGATACGCTTGGGTAATGTATTTCAATGGGCTGGTGCACACCAGAGCGGGAGGCGTTTTGCAGAAAAGCATACTACCGGGATAATGCATTTTTTGGATTGCGGATGCGTTTCTGCCTCAATGTTAAGTATAGGAAAACCGCAAACCGCTCTGAAAAACGCCTGTTCAGAGCGGTTTTGCCAGCGTTTTTGTTACAGAAGCTGTTCAGTAACAGCTTTACTGTTAGGCCCCGTTCACACTTGCGGTTCAAGTCCACAAGTGTCCGGAGGTCCAGGTCCCGCAAAGAGACTGTACGGGTCTCTGCAGTGGCCACAAGTTTCAGATCCGGAATGTATCAGTTCCGGCTACAATAAAGTAGCCGGAACTAGATACATTGCAGTGCCAGAAAGGCACCGCAAGCATGGGGGATACCGGCATGTAGTCCAGGCCCCCCAAGTGGCATAGGACCGGTGCTGGAAGCATCCGGTCCTATTGCCAGTGTGATGAGAAACATCAGTTTCTCATTGCACAGCATGGCCGCATGTTCGGGTCAGGATCCGTCCCGGGTCCGCAGCCGCACCGGGACGGACTGAAAAATGGAGCATGTTGGAAAAAAGCCAATCGTCGTGGAGCTGCGTTCCCGGATCGGGACGGTCGCACGAGTGTGAATGGATACATTGATTAACAATGTATCCATTCACCATCCGCTGTGTACAGAGCGGAACCGGGCCTAACAATATATGAAATCTACTACACCAAAACCGCTACACAAAACCGCAAAATGCTAGCTGAAACGCTACAGAAAAAGAATAAAAAGTGTTTCAAAATCTGCTAGCATTTTGCGGATCTGCTAGCGGTCTTTGGTGTGCACCAGGCCTATCAGGGCTTTTTTTTTTTGTGCTAGTGATATGAAAAGTTCTTGCTAAGACAATGCTATGGTTGACTTTTATAAAATCACATCACTCCAGTAAGAACACACACATAGCATTACTTTAGCAAGAGCTTTTCAAATCTCAAGTGCATAGTAAGTTCTTGCAGTGTGAACCAGCCCTTAGACCTTGAACCCACTTCAGCATTTAGGGAGTGCTGTAAATCGCAAGTGATTTCCCTAAATGCTCTGCCAATGTAAATGGATGGGACAAATTCTACTACAGCGATAGAGATTGCAATTAACCACCTTAGCGGTAAGGACGAGCTCAGCTCGTCCATTACCACCGCAGTGGATATCTCCTGCCCCTGTGGGCCGATTTTGACAATTTTTTTTTAATACACGCAGCTAGCACTTTGCTAGCTGCGTGTGGGGTCCGATCACCGCTCTGATTTGCCGCTAGCGGCGGCGTAAAGGAGCCCCCCCGCCCAGACCCCTTGCACAGCGCTATGGGGCTGGATCAGGCCCCCCCCGATGCCATGACGTGGATGATGTCATCCCATGGCTACGAGGGAAGCCAAGCAGAAAATCCCATTTACAACAGGATTTTCTGCTTGCTGTAAAAGCTGGCGGCGATCGGACTAGATGGGCAGATGCGCCCTCTAGTGGTGAATCATGTAGCTAACTTTCAGTTAGCTACAATAATTCAGAAAAAAAGTAATTGAAAAAAAACTGTCTGTACGCCACCCTGGCGATTTTAATGTAACGCCAGGGTGGTTAAGCAAATCGTACGAGATGCAACATTTTAGGAGTGTTTCCATTCTAATGAATTGTATAGGAGCAGGAAAATTGCTTGCAAAATGCTATCACAAATTGCTAGCGATTGCACTTTCTAGTGGGTTCCAGGCCTGAGAAATGTCATGCAGCTGTTTGTTTTTCTCTCTCCTTTAATTATTTTAAGGAAAGAGAGTAAAGCTGGACTCACAACATTGCGTAGCATAATGCATGCATTACATGTGTGAACTGCAAGTGTGTTATACCTTACACATCAATTCAAAGCCTGCATACAGCAAGTTAGAATAACATCATTTGCTACAATGCATATGTGTGAACAGGCTATGGGCAGTGAGTTGACACGCAGAATCCTTCTGCAATGCTAAAGACATGTGAAATCCAAAGAAGTGCTTCCCAATCTTGGGTTAGAGAGAAAAAAATAAGGAAGGCAAAAGGGGGAGAGATGGATGGTAAGGCTCCTGTGATACTCCAGTACAATCCCATAAGAATTAGAGCCTAGGACAGAGAAACTTGCTCCTAGCTCATGCTAGATTTAGCTTAACTATCTTTGTTGCAAAGAGGCTACATCTGGATTAAAGTAATTGCTGTAGTGTCGTTCCAAAAGTTTTGTGCAGTTTAGTAAAGCATCTTCAGAGATTCTGCTCATCTTCCTGTGGTGTCCTCTCCAGCATTTTGTTAGGAAGGGCTAGTCCCCAACTTCCTTCAACATTAGCGCTTTTCTGGATTCCTGTCCTAGTCGTGCCCCCGTATATAATTAAGACTCTTGCTGAAAATCTTTCAAGGTTTCAGAGGGGACAAAAAAGGAAAAGTTCCCTTCTAATTACCTCACATGGGGAAGAGTATAGACCAGGCATGGGCAAACAAAGCCCTCCAGCTTTGAAGGATGTACAAATCCCACAATGCATTTGCCTTTATGCATCATGACTGTGGCTGTCAGACTCCTGCAATGCATTGTGGGACTTGTAATTCCTTAACAGCTGGAGGGCCAAGTTTGCCTATGCCTGGTATAGACTGCCAACACCCTGCTGTTCTATTAGTCAAGCACCATCTGGCTGTGGCATAGGAAAATCATTTTACAAATCCACCAAACCAGGTAAAAACAAGACAATACAACAATGCATTAACAATTTCACAATATATAACATACACAAACCTGAACTGTGGCTGTAGGCGACTGTACACCTAAACATCTGAGCTTAAAAATTCATACAACAAACAGTTGCACAGCTACAGTAGTGTGGAACTCTAATTATTACATATGGGTGAGATTAACACATTTTACAGTTCCATATCCAACATCAGTATGAGTGTTGCACAGGAGAAAGAAAAGGGGTGTGTACTCAGACCAGGCAGCACCTAACTTATAATGGCTGCAGAAATGTCTAGGTGACAAATTTAGGAACACAGCATGTGCAAACTGCATCTGCCTACCAGAATATACAAGGTCTAAACTAACTTTAGATCAGGATAACGATCAGGAGTTTTGTTTTTAATTAGTAAAAATTATACACATCTTTTTAATTTCAGAGGCATATTTAAAGCAGTCCTGAACTGTACAAAAAACAAACTATATATATATATATATATATATATATATATAAAAATTTCTTTACTTAATTGGGACTTCTTCCAACCCACTGAAGTCTTTTAGGTTCCATGGTGTCCTCAGAAATATTGCGGACTATTCTACTTGTAGGCTACTGAGCAAGCTCCAGTCTGTCTCTGCGCCACCTCAATTGTGCACCTATTGCCAGGAGCGTTTCATGCACAAGTGGTACAATTCTTTTACGAGCCGTACATGCACAGAATGCTCTTGGGTACAGCGCATGTGCAGTAGCCAGGTACTAGAATAGTTGGAGATGTTTCTAAGGGGCACAACAAAGGAGACAGAGGGACATGAAAAAACTATGGGGGGAGGAGGAAGCTCCAGATAAGGAAAAATCAATTTTTTATTAATATTTTTTACAGTTCAGGAGTGCTTTAAGGATCAACTAAATATGTAAAGATAACAATTTTGCAAATTATCTTACAATCAGGTCAGCTTTTTTTTATTTATTTTTTTTAAAGTGTTTTGGTATCAAAATGACCAGCTAATTCAGCAGTTGACTTTCTTTTTAAGTAAATTTCTGCAGCATGTATACTTTTACAGCTTAAACTAAGGTATGTACAAAAAGCAGCAACATTAGTTTTAAGCAGTACATAAAAAAATAAATCCTCAAAACCTACTCATAAATATTGTCCTATTGCTTGTTAAAGAAAATACGCTGTTTATTAACAGATTTTGGACAATTTTTTTCAGAACTGTGGCTTTCTTGTTAGAGCCCTTTTTCCCTGAAAATCAAACACATTGCAATGTTATTTTTCTAAATTTCAATGTATTTCTTCCTTCCTATAGCGGCGCATAGTGCGTAACTTTTCAAAGAAAAGTATGCCTCACTGATTTTTTTTTTGCACCGCAACAGTGTAAAAGGGGCCTTAGCAGTGGAGGTCATTGACTGCTTTAACTAGTGACTGGGACAAAAGCCAGTCTGGAGATGATCAGTGAGTTGGCAGTAAGGTGACATACAACTTCTAAGTGGACACGAGGCTCAAGGATTTTGGAGGTGAAGGGAAGGAGAGAGAATGGCCTGTAGTTGGAGAGGGTAATGAGGTCCAGAGAAGGTTTTTTGAGTATACCTGTTACAAGGATTTGCTTGAAAGTAGATGACAAAGTACTGAAAAGGGAGCGGTTAGGTCAGGTAAAATGAAGGAAGAAAGGTGAGTTTAGGCGAAAGGGGATAAGATCAAAGGGCCGGTGGTAAGACATGATTTATTGATGAGAGTGTGTGTTCAAGTAAGTTAGGGGAGACTAGGGGTCTGGATGAGCAGACTGGGTTGCTGGGTGAAGCAGGTTGCCGATTTTGTCATTAAAGAATGAGGCAATGTCCTCAGCTGAGATGGAGGGAGTGGGAGGTTAGACAAGGGAATTGAAGGTGGAAAACGGGCATTTGGTATTTTGGGACTGGGAGAAGATGAGAGGAGTAGGTATGTTTAGCTACTGTGAGGGCCTGTCTGAGTTTATGAAGAGCATCGTTGTAGCTCTGGAAAAGCTAATGCAAATCATTTTCATCAGCGCTGGTTAGTTACCTGGGAGCAGCACTGCAGTTTTGATTTGTTCAGTAAGCCATAGCTAATGATAGGCCCGGTGCAGGTGGGCCGTAAATTGAGGGGAAGCAGCTGAAAGAGTTTGGAGGTTAAGGTTGCAGCTATTTTTGCACGTACACATGGTAGCCTGTTGAGGGGTTGCATGAAAAAAATCTGAGTAAACTGTGGTCAGAGAGTAGGGAATTTATGAATTTGGATAGAGAATAGCAGCATGTGAAAATCAGATCCAGTGTGTGACCGTTAACAAGAGTCGCAGCAGAAGTCTACTTTGTGAGGCCAAAGAAGGTAAGTGAGTGACAAAAACCCGGAAGCAAAAGAAAAAATACATTAGTAGTGTAGTGGCATCAATGGGGGGATGTTGAAATACCCAATAACTGAGGATAAGTTGGTGGACAGGAAGCGCATGAGCCACGCCAAGAAAGGGTGGCTGGGTGTGGAGAACGGTTGATCATAGTACTATGGAAGTGAAAGGGGAAGTAGATGCCAACTGCATGGGCTTCAGAACATGAAAAGGAGAAGGCAGGTGCCAGATGGAGGGTGTTAAATGAGCAGTGTGAAGAAGAGAAGGATCCCCACACCTCAACCATGTTTATTAACAAGTCTAGGTGTGTGGATAAACTGCAAGACACAGCTGTGTGTGGGACAGTGTCTAGGGAAGATAACCAGGTTTCTGTACTGCCAAGAAAAGTGAGGTACTGCAAAATAAAGCACCAGGTACAAGAGATGGATGAATGGGGGCAAGGCGATTATGAGGTTCTGAGAAGGACCAGGCTGTGTGAAGGATAAATTGGTCTGGTCAAGGGTCCTGGTCCAGTGTAATGCAATGCATCTCCAGCTGCAAGTAGGAGAGGAGAGATTTTGATTTAAATGTAGCCTGTTGTAAGCTCAAGGTCTGTACACACACTAAACTCCGCTAAGCCTGGCGCTAAAGACTTCCTATGCCGAAAATCTAGTATGCCGACGTTGTGGATAGCTAACTTGCCTTGCAGAATTGGGTCCCTGGTTTGTATCTCAGCCAGGGCTCTATTTGCTGAATGTTCTCCCCATGTCCACATGGGTTTACTCCAGGCACACAGATTTCCTCACACAAACAAGTTAACTAGGCTCCCCTAAAAATTGGCCCCAGACTATGACGGACATATGACATAGGGTCAGTCAAGTTACAAGGCCATATACTGTGTACAGCGCTGTGGAAAATTGGGCATGACGGATCATCTTGCCCAAGCGCTGCCTGGCTGCATTGTTTTCTCTTCTGCTCCACCCTCTCCGTTGGTTGCTGCCCCTCATAGTGACAGGACTCATCACAAGCCTACATATTATACTATTGATATAAATATAGGCACACTTCAGGTGCTCTAAGTTCTGCACAGTACCTGCACTAAATATAAAATAATTATCTGTGTATTCAGTTTGTGGTCTATTTAAAAACCTTTTTCGTGGCACAAAGTATACTTTCAAATAATAAATCTAAAGCTTAGCCTAAATTCAGACTACTAGAGTGCAAAATCATGTATATGTGACAAGGACACCCCAAGGTTTTCTTTATCCTATTCTGTGCATTTTTGTTCCTCGCTCGCATTTTTGGAACTCAGGTAAATGGAAGAGCTGATCTATAAATACTTCATATGTATGTATGCAGTAGGCAGGTGGACTGAAAACGCCTGATATTTTAATGGCTGCCTTGAGATCAGAATACCGGATTATGCAGCCTTGCGAGCGATTCAGAGAAGTACATAAGGCTTTGAAAGCTACAATATGGCTTTATCATAACAAGCATTTCTTTTAAAAGTTTTAGTAATTATATAAAATATTGTTTTGTAAACATTACAAATATTCAAATAAAATTGGTTGAGAATCAGAATGGTTGTCTTGAAAATCTTTAAAGGCACAAGTTGATGTAAAAGGACTCCATGCAACTCCAGTTCTATCCATCACATGGTATTTGAGTTATACGTAAAGTAATACAGGTCTTTCTTGACAGCCATAAGTAAGCCAGGACGCATCTGCTTTGGCCCTCCTAATTGGGAAGAAAAGACCACACTTGGTATAGAGTTATTGGATGCTGGATGTGGAGATGGGATGGTCCTAAGTAGTTTGGCATCTGCTAGGCTCCAAATCCTTGTGCAACAATCCTGACCAACTAAACGAGAAGAAACAGAACGATTAACTACCAGTTTTAATGAGCTTACACACACAGTTCTTTTAATAACATTAGATACCTGCATCAAGTTATCTACAAATCACTGTATGCAACCATTTAGGTAGCCATACACTGGTCGATTTGCCATCAGATTCGACCAACAGATAGATCCCTCTCTGATCGAATCTGATCAGAGAGGGATCATATGGCTACCTTTACTGCAAACAGATTGTGAACCGATTTCAGCCTGAAACCGTTCACAATCTGTTGTGGTGGTGGTGGTGGTGATGATTCTGCCGCCGCTCCCCCCGCCCGCATACATTACCTGCTCCGCCGGCGCGACTCTAGTCCCCAGGTCTCCGCTGTCTTCTCCGCTCTGGTCTCCAGGTCCAGCATGCTTTACTTCTTCCTGCCCGGCAGGAAGTTTAAAGAGTAGAGCGCCCTCTACTGTTTAAACTTTCTGCCGGGCAGGAGGAACTGAAGCATGCCGGAGACCAGCGCGGACACGGAGCAGCGGTGACCGGGGGTAGTCGTGCCGGCGGAGCAGGTAATGTATGCGGCTCTATTGCGTCGGGTCGTCGGGTACTCGAACGCCGCTAGCGACGCACTCCCTACCCGCGGGCGATCAACGGTAATTTTCCGCACGGAGCGATCGGACGAAATGGATCGAAATTCGGCGTGTAGCGCAAACGATTGGCAGCAGATTCGATCCCAGTGATCGAATCTACTGTCGAAACGGCGGCAAATCGGGCCAGTGTATGGTCCGCTTTTAAGTTGCATTAACATTTCCCAATTAAGTAGCTTTGCAAACCAGCCACTTCACTTACAATTCAGGACCATATACTGTAAAACTGTTTCAAGTTATTTTATGCAAGCAGAGCACACTAAAAAAAAAAATATTGTAAAGGCAAGTTATTTCATTTTATTGATCCCCTATCCTTTGCAGTCTGAGCTTAAAGAGGAACTCCAGTGAAAATTATGTCATAAAAAAAAGTAAAAGAGAAAACCGAGAGCCCAATATGGTGTAGTATGTTAAGATAGTTGATTTAGTGATTTAAGTGAGAAAAATTACACTCACAAACATGGGTTACCATTCAGGCAACCACTGTAAAGGCAGGTGAGGAGATTAGGCCTGTCCTTACTCAGGACTAAGAAGTCGCTCTCTGTAGAAAGAAACCAAGATAGGGCGTAGCACTCCCCTCCACCAGGAGTGCACACAGTGTGTTTTTAGATATGGAACAGAGGTGCCAGCAGGATAAAAATTCATAAAAAAAACTTTTAAAAGTGCTTGGAGGAAGTGGTGGGCTTGCCTCCCAAAAGCAAACAAGAGATCCTGTTTTATATAGATTAACACATTTATTGTACGGTACCCCAAATGATTCGCTGAATCCATTACTACAGATCTCCTGTTGACCCCATTTTTGCCTGATGAAGCGGGCTTGACCTGCGAAACGCGTTGCATTTTCATTTGGGGTACCGTACAATAAATGTGTTAATCTATATAAAACAGGATCTCTTGTTTGCTTTTGGGAGGCAAACCCACCACTTCCTCCAAGCACTTTTAAAAGTTTTATGAATTTTTATCCTGCTGGCGCCTCTGTTCCATATCTAATTAAAAAAAAAAGTGTACAATAATCACGTATAAAGGATTTAGGCAGTGTTTGCCCATTGTAAAAGCTTTCCTCTCCTTGATTTACATGCTGACATTTATCACATGGTGACATTTTTACTGCTGGCAGGTGATGTAGCTGCCGCTTGCTTTCTTGGCAGTTGGAAACAGCTGTAAACAGCTATTTCCCACAATGCAGCGAGGTTCACAGACAGGAAACTGACAGGAAAATGGTCCCCAGTCTCCTGTGGGAAAGGCTTCACCACAATAAGTGCCATACAGAGCCCCCTGATGATCAATTTGTAAAAAGGAATAGATTTCTCATGTAAAATGGGGTATCAGCTACTTATTGGGATGAAGTTCAATTCTTGGTCATGGTTGCTCTTTAAGGCAAATGGCAGAAGTGGTACAAAATCGGACAGCATGGAGAGAGCTAACCCGTAGAATTGCCAAGAGTCAGAAACGACTAAATGGATAACATCAGCATCATCATCCTTTGCGGTCAATAGCATTCTGTGAGGGGGAGGTGTGGACATCCTCCCACTTACCACCTTTTTTCCATCAGGACACCAGAGGGGGAGTGGTTAAGGTGCCACTCAACCCCCCTCCCACTGGGTTGAATAGCAGTAGGTAGTGAATAAACCCACTGATGATATAGACTCTGAAACAGATATGAAACACATTGTAAGGCTGTTCAGCTGCAGGTGGGTTCTGCTTGTGATATCACCTTCAGGTAGACCACCTTTTCCTTCAGTTTGCATTGTATTTGTGCAGGAGCCTGGTGGATGCTAGCCCCCACCAAATCTAACTAAAAAAGCCAGGTGACCATCAGCAGTGAGCAAAATGCCTAGGGCCTCATTTCATCTGAATCCTTTTCTTAACATGTCTTCGGTAGGCCAATGAGTCGAAACGAGAAAGTCACAGCCCCCAAGCTTTCATTGTATCTCCATGGAATCCTTATTCAATAAGCCTGTGACTAATGATATGGGCATTCCCCACTGCTAACTCTTTGCAGGTCTATTTACAAACCCACTCTTCCCTCCAGTGGTGTAATGATTAGCACTCTTGCCTTGCAGCCCTGGGTCCCCAGTACAAATCCCAGCCAGAGCAATATATCTGCACGGAGTTGTATGTCCTCCCTTTTATACAGATAAGTTAATTGGCTTCCCCCCTTAATTGGCCCTAGACTACGGTACATACACTACACAATACATAGACATATGACTATAGCAGGGATTACATTGTGAGCCCCTCTGAGGGACAAGACAATATACTTAGTACAGCGCTGCAGAAAATGTCTGTGCTATATAAATAATAAATTATAATAATTACTTTATTTACAGACATGCTGGATACAAAGGAATGTTATGGCAAGAATTCCTGCAGCAAAACTTGTAACTTGTCCCCTGTTGGAGGATTATTTGAAGATTTGATATGTAAGATTTTTAATTCTGCTTTAACCTCCTTAGCAGTAACCCCGAGTCAGGCTCGGGACGGAAAGCCACAGCACAGAGTTATAATCCTCAATTGGATCCATCGGATCCAGGTGTGGAATGTGCAGAGCTGTCGCAGATCTATCTAGCAGTATGTTTTTTAGGGTCTAAAAGCTTGAGGGAAAATTGCACCGCTTTTTGACAATAAATTTGGAAGTAATCATACCGCCAGGGAGGTTAAAGGCGAGGCTTACCTGCCAATAGCAATCCTTCTTCTTCTTTCACATGCAAAGGTAAATGAGCATAACTATTCTTATGTCCCTCATATTGCTGCACACACTTCACCATCCGCAAGTCCCACAATTTTATCTGTATGAAAAAAAAAACAGACCTGATATTTTGAGAGATACAATGTTTGCAAGTGTAGGAACATATTTGCAACTACTGTATAGCTGTTGTTTGTGTGGTAGAAGTTCTATGACACGATGTAAGTAGTTGTATACCTCTCCGGACATATCAGAAACCATGAGGTAATTTTCATCTTGGAGAAGACGCAGACATGTGATGGCAGAACTCTGGTTGAAAGAGGTCTCCTTTTTCCAATGGGAAGGTGAACTTGATGGAACACGCAGGTCTATAGAGAAGACTTCTCCTGAGCGACAGCCATTGAATAACAGCACTTTCTGCAATTACAATAAAAACATGCCAGTCAAAAACGCAGTGAAAACTAGGTAAAAAACCCATTCTAAAAAGGTATCTTCAATGAGTTGACGTGAAAAAAAAAGTTTGACACTTAAGGCTCATACACACATCAGACTATGGTCTTTGGAAAATGAAAGACCACAGACCAATCTTACCACCCTTCATGTAGTATGAGAGCCATACTCTACACAGTCTTTTCTATGGAGCTGAACTCCACATCAGAAAAAAATCTTTGCAAGATGCTGCACACACAGATGCTGTACAGACACAAAAGATCAGTATCTGCAAAAGATCTGTTCCTGACAAAAATCCATTCCTGCAAATTGCAATGATAGTCTATGAGATCTGCAGATCATCATACACACATGATTTAACTGACATTCATCTGCAGATCAAGCAATCATCCGCAGATCTGAAAATCCATCCTGGTGGATCTGATCTGCAGATGAATGTCAGTTAAATCATGTGTGTATGATGATCTGCAGATCTCATAGACTATCATTGCAATTTGCAGGAATGGATTCTTGGCAGGAACAGATCTTTTGCAGATACTGATCTTTTGTGTCTGTACAGATCTGTGTGTGCAGCATCTTGCAAAGATTTTTTTTCTGATGGGGAGTTCAGCTCCATAGAATAGACTGTGTAGGCATGGCTCTCATACTACATGAAGGGTGGTAAGATTGGTCTGTGATCTTTCATTTTCAAAAGACTATGGTCTGATGTGTGTATGTGGCCTTAGAGTAGAGAGAAACTTCTAGATCACAGATGTCAAACACAAGGCCTGCGAGCCAAATGCAGCCCTCCTTGCCATTTTATGTGGCCCTTCAGAGCTTCAAATGTGCATCATTGTAAACAGTAAAAGAACCACAGCACACCGATGCTTTCCTATTCAGGGGAGCACACCGATGACAGTGTTACTGGATAAAACCTTGTCAGTTTGAGGTGGAGTGCAGCAACAACCCATGGGAGACCTTAGCAAAATTACCTTGGGGCCCCTCTTGGGATCCAAATCCCTTCATGTGTCTAGTAAAACACACTCTCCCACCACTACCTAAGCTTACCAAAAAGACTATGGGGACGTGAAGGCTTGCATCTTGCCTTGGGCCACATTTCATCTCGAGCTTTCTGCCAAAGCAGCACTGGCGCAAGTACATATTAAATAGTTCCCCTGTGCTACACTGCAGAAGGGGGAGGAGCTGCCCCAATGTTCACTATAGTTACTCCACTTAGTTGGAGGCTGTACAATAAATGTTAAATCGTAAAACAAATTTGCCCGCCACTTAGACTATAATAGCTCCCAACTGTCCCTCTTTTCGATGGACAGTCCCTTTTTGAGAGCAATGTGCCTCTTTCTTCCTCATTTGTCCCTCTTTCAGGACTGCTGTACAGATCTATGTAAATAGATGTATTTTTCTACTGAAAAAAAATGTGTTTAATTGGCTCTAAACCTTGTGCCTATCTTTTAAATTGATACATTTCTTATTTTCAAATGTTAATATGAAGAAAAATGAACCAGGATATAAAGGACCAGTGTGGTTTGAATTATAAAACAACGTTATTCTTATCAAATCTTTATGATATGCATGACTAGGGGTATGTTGGGGTGTGGCTAGAGGCTTAAGTGTCTCTTTCTGACCTCAAAAAGTTGGAAGGTATGGACTACATTTTCGATTTTGGGCTATTACATGATTGAGTTTGACACCCCTAGTCCAGAGACTTCCTATATCTTCCTCAACCCCACTGTTCCTGTGCAGGTTCCCTCTTAGCACGTGTTCTCGTGGCTTTGCACCTCTCAGTGTACGAGTACAGCCTTTGCGCATGCACACACTCATACACTCAGCTGAATAGAGGAAGAGGGCCCCTATGAGCAGACGTGGGATTGAAAAGGACATGGAAAGCCCCAAGAGCAACTAGAGTCTTTCCTCTGCAGATGTAAGTATCAAACATTTATTTTTTGGTTCTTAAAGGTTCACTTTAAATGCAACTCCAGCCAAAACCTGTTTTTTATTCTTGGTGCTTCAGAATGCCTGAAAAGTAGCCTGGTCCTCTACTGCCTCTCGTCATGACCACACCCTTTCAAATGATGCACACCAACTTGCACCCTCCTTATTCGATCACTCAACCACTCCCATACCCTGCATTTGTGCAGTAGGTGGGTCTGAAGTGTCCAAACAGCGTGGCTTTTCCTTGAGGTGACACACACCATATCATGATCACACGCATGCATGCATATACAAAGGGGCACAGGACCAGAACAGATGGGGCCACGGAGCAGTACAGAAACAGCTTAGCTGCAGGGGATGCAGCTGCAGGAGCTCAATGAAGCTATTAACCTTCCACTGCAATGTAAAAATTAAGAAATATCTCCCATGATGCAAAGGGCAGCACTCTGGAATTAACTATGGTGTTAATGAGTACAAAAGCTTGACTTTTAGCCTTGTCATCTACACCTGGCTATATAGAGAAAGATTATTATTATATATATATATATATATATATATATATATATATATATATATATATATATATATATATATATATATATATATAAAAAGCTAGTCTGCATCATCTTACATCGCTTACATTCAAAATTGCCGGTGACACATTTTGGCACGGGGTGAAGCCGAAAGACTGCTCACCCTGCTGGTAAACATCCGGGTGGTGTTAATGCTATTACCCATCTGAGTTGTCGCAAAACCTCTGGGGGGGGGGGGGGGGGGGGGAGGGGGCAATAATTGGGGCACCGGCAGCCGAATTAGCTCCTTTTTTCGAATCTGAGCCCCAGCAAACTCCAGCGCCCTTATTAGTCACTGGGTGCCGTTATAGCCGTAATTCTCAACTGCACACAAAAGATGCCTTACCACCAGTTAAGTGTAGAATAATGCCAGTATAGCATTGTTACAAACTGGTCTTTAAATCCCAAAAAACTGCATGTTACTGCAGGTCCTCTTCCGTTACGCAAAGATGAGTAATTAGTGTCCCAAGCAAGGGGGATAATTACTACTTTAGCTATCCGCTGTCTCTGTTCACTCACACACAGCGATTGCTCTGACATGTACAGTTTTGTAAAGATAAATTTCAGCTGTATAATATATAAAATGTAACAGTAAAAAAAAAATTACTGTACCTCTAAAGCAAACTGCTGGGCCAAAACATCACTATTTGTTTTAAAAGTTCTCCGGCTATCTGTTGCAGCACTGATGACCAAAACTTGATTACTCAGCCCTACAGAGCAAGGAAACAAGTCAAGAAATAAAAATGTTAAAAATATAAAAAATGAATAAAAAAAAAAAAAAAAAAAAAAAAGGAGAGGGAAAAAAAAAAAAGCTACAAACCTGCAGAAAAGGTGCGTTGCAGTCGGGGATTATTGCACCAAGAGCAGCACCATACGTGGGAGATGTTGATGTTGTACCATACCATAGGGTCGCCATCTATAGATTAATAAACATTATTTTAAAGCACAGTGAAGAACATTAAAGTGGACCTGAGCCCTGCAATCACTCCACTTAAAGTGAACCTCCGGACTAAAAATCGACTCGGCAGCACTGAAAAGGCCTGGTGTTTCTTAAACAGTTTTACAGCATCAGAACTTTGTTTCTCTTATACAAGCCTCATTTTTAGCTGCACAGAAGAAAACTGCCCGGGCTTTTTTCCCCTGATGCTGTGCAAAGCATGATGGGATTTCTGATTTTGTTGTTCTCGTTCTGCTGTTTTGGTGCAATTTTTTTCCCCTTACATTTTGAATTTGACATTTGAAGCCTAGCGTGTGCAGCTGGGAGGGGTTATCAGTACACAGGACAGTTGGAACTGTGTCTCCTGCTCCTTGTCATCTCCTTTCAACCAAAAAGATGGCTGCCCCCATGATAAAGATGGCAGCCCCCATGAATCACAAACCTTTGCCAGCTCTTTTAAAACGGGGTGGGTAAGAGATTATATTACCTATCTATTCTAATTAACATAACTAATGTAACTTGATGACAGTATGTTTGTTTAGGCTGAAGTTCCCCTTTAAAGGATACCAGAACTGACATGTGACATGATGAGATAGACGTGTATGTACAGTGCCTAGCACACAAATAACTATGCTGTGTTCCTTTTTTTTTATTTCTCTGCCTGAAAGAGTTAAATATCAGGTATGCAAGTGGCTGACTCAGTCCTGACTCACTGGACTGATAAGAAATTCCCCTTTTTTTTACCCCTTTCTTGCTCTCAGAAGCCATTTTCTGCTATGAAAATATTTTATAGTTGGAATTTCTTATCAGTGTGGGTCACACTGTAGTCACTTCCTGTCTGAGTCAGGACTGAGTCAGCCACTTGCATACCTAATATTTAACTCTTTTAGGCAGAGTAAGAAAAAAGGAACACAACATCTACAGAGAGTGACATCTTAACCCGAGTGGGGTCGGGTCTAATCTCCCCCTCTTCACCTGCCAATACAGTGATTACCTTGTTGGTAACGTGTCTTGAGTACCATTTCACTATATTTAAATCAGATATTGTCTAATTCAACACACTGCACTATCAAGGACTCTCAATTGTCTCCTTTTGTCTTAAGCTGGGTCTACACGTGCCGATCTTACTTATTAATCGAGCCGCTGATGCGGCTCGATTGATAAGATCCAACAGGTCCGATCTCACCGCGGCCAATTCCCCGCTCGACCCCCGCGAGCGGACAATAGCGGGGAATCGAGCGGAAGATAAGCGGCGCCGGCGGGGACGAGCGGGTCTCGAATCCGACGCGGACGCGGCAGGGATGCGGAAGAGTCGATCCGGCGGCTAGCCTAGCCGCCGGATCGCTCCGTCTAGATGGGGCTTAACAAACATATTGGATTGAGATTGTGGAGTCCATTGGCTTACAAGAAACTGATTGTCAGGTTCAGGAAACCAGGCCTGAAATGATTTGAGGTTTCTGGTGTGGTGCATTATCCTGCTGGAAGGAGCCATCAGAAGATGGGTACACTGTGGTCATAAATGCATGGACATGGTCAACAACAATACTCAAGTAGTCTGTGGAGTTTAACCACAATGTAAATAGACATTTACATCAATTACCTATTGGCACTAATAGTGTAAAAATAGGATGTTTAAGTGGTTAAATTTAAAGAAAGCCAAAGTGTGCCAATTATGTTCCCCACATCATTACCAGCCTGAATGGTTGATAGAGATGGCCTGACCCATCTGCTAAGGGTTGACATGATGTGTGTTAAGTGATGGTATTCTGTAGACTATGCTTGTAATAAGTGGCTATTTGAGCTACTGTTGCTTTTCGATCTCCCAAAACCAATCTACTTATGACATTTTCATCCACACAACTGCTGCTCAATGGATATTTTCTCTTTTTTTCATACCACAGTGTGAACTAAAAATGGTTGCATTTGAAAATCCCAGATTAGTCATTTTTAAAATATAGTCGGACCAGCCTTTTGGGCACCGACAATTATGCCACATTCAATCCCACTTAAAGCAGATCCGTTGTCTAAAACTGTATCCTAAAGAGGCTTCCCACGTTATCCTGCATAGTCTCGTTCCAGCACTGGGCCTCCAAACTGTGGCCTCCCTGCACATGCATGGTAGCTCCGTCCCGCTTGCCTTTCTTCAGCAACAGCTGGACCAGATCAGGTACGCTCTACTGTGCAGGCCCGAATAAAAACAAAGCGGATGGAGTTGGCACATAGGCATTGACATGCGGACTTTTGAGGGTCTTACAGCTGGAATGAGATTGCAGAAAAGGACAGGTGAAGCCTCTTTAGGATCCAGAGGCTTCCACCTTCCGAGGTGAGTACCCCATAGGGGCAGTTTTAAGTCTCACAGGTACCTGTATCCAGTCTTCCCCATTATAATGCTCTGTTTAAACTTCAGCCACCTGTTGTCACTACCTGTAGATGCCTAAATGCATAGAGTTGCTGCCGTGTGATTGGCTGATTAGCTATTTGTGTTAGCAAGGTGTACGTAGTAAGGTGGCCAGTGAGTGTGGTTTGTACTCGTTACTGTACTGTGCACTGTACAGTACAGTGTGCTGAACTATATACATATCTGTGGTCTGTTGTCTAAAACTACTGTCCATTTTATTTACTCTGTGCAGAACCAAGAAAAGTGTTGGCACTACATAAATAAAAATAATGTTAAAGAGCTGAATGTCAAACACAAGTATATGTTTAAACAAATAATCAGACACATGCACATCATTATTTGATCCCATTAAAAATTGTGGCCAGATTAAAACAATGGCCATGTCGCTGAGTTTTTAGTAAGCTCAATGGCTCATGTTCTGTAATGGTGTTTTATCTGATCGTGCGCAGATTAAACAGTTACCAAAATCATCGGGGGACCGATTAGCTCGTACAAGGTTGATGCAATTTTTTGTCCCTTGCCTGAAAAAAAGAGAGATACTGAAATATCATTAAGGAGTATTTAAGCCAGTGTGAAAAAGTGAGAAATTATAAAGATATTAAGTGAGAAATTATAATGATATTAAATACACAACCGGAGTAGACATACAATGCTCAGCCCTGCAAATTATTTTATATTTAATATAGTAATGTTAAAATTGCATAGCTCTTTTCTCCTGTCGGTCTCAAAGCGCTTTGGAGCTGCAGGCACTACAAGCACGCTCTGTAAGCCACCCTAGAGCGTTAGAGTCTTGCCCAGGTACTCCTTAGTGAATAGGTAATTGGCTGCAGCCAGGATTTGAGCTTTGGTCAGTACACTATCCAGTCACCATTTTGACTGATAATGTACATTGATGGTTTAAAAAGCTATTTTTGGCTTTTAGTAATGTTTTTCAATGGAACCGCAGTGAAAACAGTTTGCAAAAAACTTTTTAACCACTTCTGGACCACACTGATGGAAATCTATGCCCTGTTTGGGAGCGGTTATTCCTGCCAGGGCATGGATTTCAATCATCTCTGCTTGCTCTCACATCACTGTACCCACTCACATTGCTGTCACACTGACTGCAGAACTTTTGTATATCAGTCCTGACCCTGTGAGTGCTGTGAGCCAATCACAGCAATCACATCAATTAAAAGAGCAGAGCAGTCCGGTCTGCAAAACGATTGCAAGAATAAATGACAGTATGTTTGTTGTACAGGGGAAAGAAGGGGTATGTGCTCAGGGCAAGCAGCACCTGACTTATGATGACAGTAGAAAAGTCTACTTGACAAATTTAAAAGGCACAGCAAGTTAGGCCATGCAAAGAGCCACGCAGGTACGCCTTCTCATGCCCCCAAGAATGTAGAGCACGCTCGTCGCCTAAAGGTGCTACAACTGTGTCGGGGAGGAGGGTCAGAAAAAGACAGACAGAGGGCTTGGAAGATTTCCTTGCATTGAAGGGAAGCTACGGCTATAATTGCTAGGTAATTCCTGGGAGAGTTAATCCAGGGATTTGTCTGACTGCCATCTGGAGTTGGGAAGGAATTTTGCCCTTTTAAAGTGTACCTGAGATAAGGGGAGTATAAAGAAAATATACATACCTGGGGCTTCCTCCAGCCCGCTCCGCACAGATTGCTCCCACGCCATCCTCTTCTGTCTCTCCGTTCACCCGCAAGTGGCCCCGGAAATTCCTCTAGTCGGCACATGCGCAGTCCGGCCAGGCGCGCTGTCCTGTCTCGCGCCCTTTGCCAGGAGGGTTCTGCGCTGTAGTACTGCGCAGGTGCAGAAAGCTCCTGGCGGCAGGAGAGAGACAGGAAAACACGCGCGGCTGGACCGTGCGTGCGCAGTTAGCCCCAGACCGAATAACTTTCCGGGGCCAATTGTGGGCGAACGGAGAGGCAGAAGAGGACAACATGGGAGCGATCAGGCTGGAGAAAAACCCAGGTATGTATATTTTCTTTATACACCCCCCATCTCAGGTTCCCTTCAAGGCCAATCGGCCCAGGCCTTGTAAGGTTTTTTCGCCTTCCCCTGAATTAACTTAAGACATGTGCAGGTTCAGGATTCTTCTGGGTGAACTTGGACATTTTTTTCATCCCAACTTACTATGTAACTGAGTTCCTCTTGTGCAATAATGACGTATGTTGAATCACAGAATATGACATTTAGCTAACAGTACAATTCTAACGTCAAAAAGGTAATAGGAGGCATGAATGAAATTCAAACTCCCTGGCGGTAACCCAGAGCTACACTCTGGGTAGCTGCCGCAGAGGATTTCTCTGCCCGGGAGGGATTTTTTTAAAATAAAAGTGGTTTCATCCTTTGTAGCTAGCACCTCTCTAGCTATCATTGTCCCCCAAGTCCCTCCGCTCTTTATTGATCGCCCCCGTTATACGTAGCCCCCCCCCCCCAGACCCCGTGATGGCGCAGCCTCTCCAATCAGCTCCAGACTTCGCTAAGGGGAGGATCGGGATCCATGACGTCAGACGTCATGTCCGATCGTCGCCATAGCGACAACTGAAATCATTGGGGAGGCTGCGGCTCTCGCGGTATCGCAGCTAGGTAACATATAGCGCCGGCGATTGGGGGGGGGGATCAGAAGGGTGCGGGGGGACTTGGGGGACAATGGTACCTAGCCTAGTGCTAGCTACAAAAATTCAAAAAATCCCTCCCACGGATGCAGCTTCAGAAACTGCGTACCGCCAGGGAGGTTAAAAGGAGTAGAAATGGACAAGTCATCTGCTCTATTCATTAAAATACATTGCCTGTCTAAACCCATGCAGATATTTTTATTTTTATTTTTTTTATTTAAAGAAAACCTGTGAAAAGTGAAAATAAACTGATAAGTGATTGTCTCTATAGTCCTAATCTTGAATTTGATTTTGGACAAATATCATTGCTATATTAGCAATATATTAAATTAGTGTATTAAATATATTAAAATTAGAGTATATTAAATTGGGGGAATTGGAATCCCGCAGTCTGATTTTGGTTTCAAAAGTTAAAAATGCATCGGTTACTTAAAGATAGTTTTGTATTGTTACTCAGCTCCCAGTCAGGCAAATCTTGAACAATTGAACTTGTTATTTGTTCCATGCAATCAAATTTGTATTCCATCAGCAATGCAGAGATTTACAACTCTAATTAGTTATCAGTGAGTTACACTACTGTACGACTGCAAACCACTGCACCGAAAGTGTCATTTAGGCTGGGTTCACACTACTACAAGCTCGTGCCATGGACGGTGACATCGGATTTGTTGTCCCCATACACAGCAAATGTTTACAGTAGTCTGTTGCAGTTGAAATGTCCCAGATGCGTGCCATCTATGTCATGCTCATTTTCCGTCTGGTGTCTAATAAAAAACGTGCATGTCAGGACTTTGCGTTCCATCACTGTAATGGACAGCAGACAGGGTTCGGTCCGTGAAAGAGTTTTAGCCCAACATAAAAGCTCTGTACACATATGCAATTAACTTTTTCTCCTGAGTTTTCTCCTAGGTGATATTTTTACACCTTGTCAATAAAATACCTTTTTTAACTGCCAGCCAGCAAGAAAATACTCAGGATAATTTCGCTTATTTTGAGAAAGGATACAGGATATGGGAGTCCGGTTCGTTGAGTGTGGCCCAGCATGCATCGTTCACCTTCAGAGGGAAATAAACTCATTAGGCGAGATATATTATACAACCATGTTCATCTGGCATTTGCAAGAATTATTATGTAGAACTACCCTGGGGTGCAAATTTCCATTTGTTTTCTTCCAATTGTAAACAAACAGAAAAATGAATATTATAGAGTCTGAAGCCTCCAAAAATACCTGTTACCACCTGTCAGTTCTCTTCAGCATTATTACCATAGCTGAAACGCTGCATCCCCGCGACTGAACGCTCAATTAATACCCCCTTTCCAGGTCGTGGATTTTGCTGCCCGTCAATCTCCACGGATCTCCGCCTCCTCCCACCCCTCTCAGTGAATGACGACAGAGGGGTGGGAGGAGGCGGAGATCCACTGAGATTGACACAAGTAGGCACAGCCCTAAGCTCTGCCTCCACCAGGAAGGAGCCCCAAAATTTGCCCCGGGGATTTCAGGGGTATTAAATGAGCCTTCCGCCACCTGGATGCAGCGTTTCAGCTATGGCATTAAAGTGGAATATAACCCAGTATTTCTTCTTTGCTCTAAAACAGCATTTAAAGGGTTACATCACAGGACTGACTTTTTCTCCTGCAGGGGCAGCCTGCTTCTGAACTAGTGATAAGCTTATATTTTGTATACATTCTTTACTTAATACAATTAAAAGAGCACTACAGCGAAAAACTGTAAAATTTAAAACATGTGCAAACATACAAATAAGAAGTACGTTTCTTCCAGAGTAAAATGAGCCATAAATTACTTTTCTCCTATGTTGCTGTCACTTACAGTAGGCAGTAGAAATCTGACAGAAGTGACAGTTTTTGGACTAGTCCATCTCTTCATAGGGGATTCTCAGCAAGGCTTTTATTCTTTATAAAGATATTCCCTAAAAAGGATTTAAAGAGAATCTGTACTCTAAAATTCTTACTATAAAAAAGCATACCATTCTATTCATTATGTTCTCATGGGCCCCTCTTTGCTGTTTCTGCCACTCCCTGCTGCAATCCTGGCTTTTAATTGTCAGTTATAGGCAGTGTTTACAAACAAAAAACATGGCTGCTAACTAGCATGTGATAGGCTGAGAGCTCAGTCTGTGACTCATACAGTGCCTGGAGGGGGTGTGGAGAGGGTGTGTATAACTTCTACCTATCACAGCAGAGCAGCACATTCCTGCCTGAGCCGACAAAGCTGAAAAAAGAAAGAAGATTAGATTATATAACAGAGATAATACAGCCAATGTGCAACTAGGAAAGGCTGCAGTAAGACAGACCACATTAGAACAGGTATAGGAACTTATAGGATATAATAAATAAAGCTGAAGATTTTGTTACAGAGTCTTTTTAAACAATGATGCTGGCCAGCTTCCCTGCTCCCTGCACAGTTTTTTGGCAGTTGGACAGAGCAACTGCCATTCACTAAGTGCTTTTGAAATTAAAAATATCCCTGAGAATCCCCTATAAAGAGATGAACTTGTCCAAAACCTGTCACTTCTGTTAGATTTCTACAACCTACTGTAAGTGACAGCAACATAGGAAAAGTAATTTATGGCTCATTTCACTCTGGAAAAAAATGTACTTCTTATTTGTATATGTTTGCACATATTTTAAATTTTACAGTTTTTCTATGTAGTGCCCCTTTAAGTAAACATTCTCTGGCTGTGCAGCAACTTATGCTAATGAGTCCTGAAGTGAAACACAGGTCAAAAATCACTGCTGGCTGAATTTACAATAGAAATACAACAGTTATGAATAAAATGCACCAGCAGCTTTCAAAGTAAATAAAGTGAACTTTGGGAAGTTATAATTTCTAAATGAATTATAATACTTGTGCACAAAAGTAAATATGATAATTGTATGGATTATAACAAGTAGGAAAACACTTTTTTGTTCAATATTTTGTCAGAGTTTGAAACCGCATGCTGAAGAAAACTGACAAGTAAAAACAGGTATTTTTGGAACTTCAGACTCTCTTTAAGGAGCACATTAATAAAAAGCAATAGAATAGGAAGATCGTAAAAAAAAAGCGGCACCGTAATAAGTGGTAGTGTAATAAAGAGTCCTGCTATAGTCCCCCCTTCCCCCGCACTAAGGCAGGGGTTTCTTGAGATCAGAAAATTATTTGTAAAAGGTGGAGAAAGACAGCAATTAATAGAGTTTTGTTCCAGGCTCATAAATTGACAAGGCAATTCTGGACTGATGTTCGTTGACATTAAAAGGTGTCGAACTCCAGTCCTCGAGGGCCACATCCATGCCAGTGTTTAGGATGGACTGAGAAATGGAGAGATGTGTTCTACTTTTTCCTTTCCTGATTCTGTCCCATCAATTAATTTTAGCTGTGCAAAAATGTCTGAGGACCTTGTGCCTTGAGGACTGGAGTTCATCAACCCTGTAATGGGTAGATCAGATGAGCGCCACACTTAATTGGAAAATAATCGTGTTTGCCCACAGATTATGTTCTCAGACATTTGAAACATCCAATACACCCGAAGTGACAGATTTCAACCTGGTCAGAGGCAGGCTGGGTTTGTAGGCCAATTAGGGGTACTTTGTGATTCTTTAATAATTGAAGCGGTCAGCGTTGAGTATATACAACTATAAGAAGCAGCGATTGTGGCATTTGGCCTACCCCCCCCCCTCCCCCCTAATCCTTGGGGAATATAGCTGTAAATAAACAGTATGTATAAAGTCATGGTAAATACCTCTATACAGTCAATGCTTTATTAGTATCCCCTGGCTTGATTGTTATTATTATTAATGTCTTGATATTGCATTGCAAATTCCTGTACATTATTTTGTAATTTCTTGAATAAAAGTTTTCAATATGAAAAGAAATAACACGACCACAGATGCTTTCATGGTGCAAATGCACCTGTAAGGGGAAAAGCAGTCCTGCAGAATCAAACACTGACAATGATAATGATTCAACTTGCATAAAAACTGATCAATGACAGCTAACAGATCGCCTGTGATGTGTTGGGAGACGCCAATTTCAACCTGCCCTAACAAGCAGCTGTGAGGGAGTTTGTGCACAAGTACCCCAAGAATTGGTTTCATCAAGCAATACAGACACTGCTGAGAAATGGCAATGGTGCATTGATCTCCAGGGAAAATATGTGGAACAAGCTAAAGTGTAATCCAAGCGTTCAGTGAGTTCATATGATTCCTCTATGAACCTGTAAAACTGATACACTTACATTGCTATTTTACTGCATTTTTTAAGCTATTTTCATTCCCTCCCACATCGCTGTGCTAGTGTTTCAGGTCTACTACAGTCTCTCTGGTAAACTCAGACGAGTGGCCAACTCCAGCAACCAGGGGGATCTACCCAGCAACAGGGGTCATCAGGCTCCACCCACTCAAGGGCACACAAAGTATGACTACAGAAGATATATACCACTAGTATCCGGAACATTTTGTGTTCTTATTTGCTGAAAAACTATTAGCTACAATAAGTTATGCAACTAGATAAAGAGAAGTACTAGAAAACACCCAAAATCAGTGCTGAAGGTGTAATACAGTCTGACGCATCAGGCCTCTAATTGCAGACCAGAATACCTGTAAATCTGTGTAGTCCCAATCGACGACATGTTGCACAGTAGGCGCATCTTTCCACAGTCCATTAAGATTCAGAAAACCATATTTAGAGAAACCACTCTCAACTTCATGCACTGCAAGTAATCTCTGACACGCTGAATCTGGCTGAAATACAGTAAGTGAGAACATGTTATACAAAAAGAAAAAAAAAAGAAAAAAAATATTTTATGCAAGCACAGACAGCATTTATTATGTATGGCATATGAGAATATAGGTTACATCCTAAAAGCATTTACTTACCAAAATAAAATTATATTTCTTTGATCGTAGCGTAAAAGGGTGCGGGTCAACAACTTGTACCTTCTTTCTTTGCATACAATTTGCTTTCAGTTCATGGACACGCCTTGAATGTAAAGCAGAAAGAAACTACAGTATAACAATACCACCGTTATCTAGACGATAGTATACATCTAAAGGGTATTTCAATAATAAAGCTGGTGCTTAGGTTGTATGGTATCTCGTCTTAACACTGTGCTTATTTACAAAAATGGAGTTCTCTTAAGCCCCAGCAAGTCCATGAAGGTTGCCTAAAATCGGACTGGGACCCATGTAAAGTGCACGAAAGAGCAGAACGGAGCAGAGTAGGGAGAGTATAACAATGGACTCGGCTTGCAATCAGACGAGATGATGCGGCAGTCAGGATCGCTCGCCCATGGAAAACACACACTCACTCCTCACGGCAGAAAAGGACCCAACTGGCCTTCTCAGTTAAGAACCATCTAGCATGTGTATGAAGCCTAAAGCTGCATAAAGGGGAAAATTAATCAAAGCCAGTGCCAGGCAAAACTGATGCAAAAATAAAGCAGTTGCTCAAAGAGACCAGTCACATGACTTTTGCTCCAATTTTCCCTGTGCTAGTTGTGATAACTACACCTTAAAGAGACACTGAAGCGAAAAAAATATATATGATATAATGAATTGGTTGTGTACTATGAATAATTACTAGAAGATTAGCAGCAAAGAAAATATTCTCATATTTTTATTTTCAGGTATATAGTGTTTTTCTAACATTGCATCATTCTATAATATGTGCAGATTACACAACATTCAGCATTCAAAATGATTCTTTCAGAGCAGTCTGTGAACTAATGACCTCTCCTCTGGCAGAGAAAAAGTAAAAAGTTCAATAACAGTTGAGATAATAAAAGTCAGAAAACAGCCCTCTCCACGACTTTGAAAGTCGTAGAGCTTAATGGCTTTTTTGCATAGAGATAACAACTGGAGTTTCTTAACTCTTCCTGTACTGGAAACAATTAGACTGATATATCAGATGTTTTATTTCTTAGCTGTACTACACATACAAATAAGATCATAATTTTTTTTCCGCTTCAGTGTCTCTTTAACCACTTTATGACAACCTTACTTATAAAAACATCCTGCTAGAGCCTCTTAATGGCTCCAGGACGTTTTTATAAGTCAGACAGTGCTGCTGCCGCTGTGCACGTGCGCTCCCGCGGGTGCACGTGCAAATTGTGAAAAAAAAAGTACACCTTTATTTCGAAATGATATATTGTCACCATACTTTGTACTAGGGACATAATTAAAATCTTGTGATAACCAGGACAAATTGGCAGATACAATGTGTGGGTTTTATACACAGTAGCAGTGTTTATATTAAAACCATAGGGGATGAAACTGGATTAAGTGTGTTTTTTCATTTTTTTTTTCCTTGTATTTCCCTTTAAAATGCATAGAAAATAAAGTAATTACTGAAAACAAATATCAACCCCAAAAAGCCCAATTTGTGGTGAAAAAAACAAGATATATATATATATATCATTTAATTGTGATTAGTAGTGATTAAGCCATTGGCAAATGAAAGGGATGAGCACTGAAAGGTGAAAATCACTCTTGTCCGTTAAGGTAAAAACCGCCTTGGGGTGAAGTGGTTAAAGGTAATCTGCGCCTGCGCAGTACAGCCCAACCTGGCAGCCGGCCTGGCCAGGTGCGCCACCGGAGGAGACCGGGAGCCTGCGGAGCGGCGCCAAGGGCACGGCCTGCCTGCCACGGGCTGGAGGAAGCCCCGGGTAAGTGGATTTGGATTTTAATTTTTTTTTACTGACCGTGAACCTTCTTTAATGTTTTGGGCTATTTTGTCCTAGACCAGGTGTCACCTGACCAATTGTTCTTCGATACCATAATGTACGGAAATAAATGGTTCCTTCCTAAGATCCAGGTCAATTTCCCAGAATATCTTTTTGCTGTTATATGACTTATCTGGGATGAATCCAGGTTCTTCTGCTGCAGGTGTGCAGGTCATCTGCAGAGACCACCAGCAGCTATCCGCTAATCGAAAACATTAAATCTCTGGGCCAGATTCATCAAAATCAGTGCAAGGAAAAGTGGAGCACAATTGGTGCAAAAAGGGAGCAGATGTCCAGAACAAGGATTCTGATTGGTGCTCTGAGCAACTGCTTCACTTTTGCACCAGTTTTGCTCTCACTTTCCTTGCACCGAGTTTGATGAATCTGTCCCCTTGCGCTTGGTTCCTTCCTTTATTAACTATAGCAAGATTCGGAATACTTAGAAAAAACATTTTAATAAAAAAAAAAAGAAAGAAAGAAAGGTACTTCTGATAAGAATAAGAACTGCTACAAGAACTGGACACAATGAATGTAAAACTGTGAGGAACAATCATCAAACCTAGCATATGAAAAACTGAAGCAGAAACGGTATAGAAGTTGAGCAGGTCAAAAATCTGATTAGTCACTGAGTAAATTCTACTCCTGAGTTGGACCAGGTCTACTCATATTCATCTTGCACTTGTTTTGATAAATCTCCCCTAGTGATGATACTAAGCACAGTGCTATAACAAACGGATTCTACCTTAAAGAGCACCCAAGGCGGTTTTTAAATCCCCCAAAAAAGCAGGACATGCCTCTGTGTGCCCTCCTCACGGCTCTCCACGCCCCACCGTCCCCATTGAATTTGCCAACATTCACATGTCGGCAAACCAACGGGGAATGGGAGTCCGACTGCAGGATAGGAATGCCTGCGTAATGCCCCTTCACCGCCTATCAGAGCCTTCTAACAGGCTCTTCTCTGCTTGCTTCCGCCTCTAGCCACTCTCTTCATGTGGATCAGCACTGTGCTCTCAGGAGAAAGCACAGACGCTGCTTCTCCAGCCTGGTGACCTCAAAGGTCACAAAACGGAAACCAATGGATTGCAGGAGAGAGGAGCGTCGGGAGAGGAGGTAATGGACGCTACCTGATCCAGCAGGCTGGTTTTACACTTATTTTTGTATTTTAGTGCGATGCTCCTGCTGTATTGCATACATATATAACCATGTAGACGGTCCTCAGCCTGTCCAGTCAATCTCTTTTGCACTCCTCAGGACTACTCACTTCCCAAAGGAGAACACATCCATCCTATGTCCATACTTGGGGACACAGGTAGTTCCAAAGGCTGCTCAAGGAGTGCTATAGACTTTGGGGGATGAGCAACTTTAACCAGGGGCGGTGCAGAAACCGCGGGTGGACTGAGGATGGGGAAGGCTATATGGCATCTAGAGCCTTTCCTCTACATAGGTATGTATGTGAGTGAATTTCCCACTTAAAATCTGCTTAATGCTCACAACATGGGTCACGTAGCAAACAGGTTGGGGGCTGCACATTTGGCCGTGATGTGCCACACAGGAGGCATATATCAAAGTACAACATTTAACATTTAAAAAGAGAAAATATCTTCAAGAATCATTTTACTCCCACCTGCAGTAAGTTTCAAATGGCATCAACCCAAGTTCTCTTTTCCATACAAGCAAGGTCGCATTTCCTACTGGCCTGGTGGCGTTCTGAATAAAAACAACAACAAAGTTTTCTCAGTGATTAAATTGCAGAGCTGGGAATACTTCACATCAATAATGTCAACTGTAAATGCAATAGAACACTCACTTTACTCTTCTGGTCTTCTTCAAGGAGCTGCAATCTCTTTTGCTCCAATTGCTTTTGCAGTATACTTTCCCTAGTCAAAGGGTTGCAGTTATTGTGTCCTGGTAGCAGGCGGAAGTACCTGTTCTTTTCTGGATCATAATAAAACCCGGGTAGTTCTAGAAAATGTAAAGACACCTGTTTACTAAGTGATAAAACAGTCTGCATGAAACAAATGATATTCAACTGTAGTAACTAAAGGGCCTATTTAAAAAGCTACAATAGAAAGTAGTCAGCCTTATAACTCTTCAAAACACTGTAAATCACAGTAGTTAGCTTAAAATTAACCGAACACCAGTAAAGTGTGCAGTTAAGTTTGACATCTGGCCGCCACTTCCGATTTGTTGAATAATGATGATCAAATGATCATCATTGTGCGACTAGCTGAGTTGTGAGAGTGTCCTGCCCTATCACTGAAAGAAATGGCCATGATCGGTTGGCTGGTAGCTGACTAAGTGGAAAAGGTTTTTCATTTATTGGCCATAACAAGCTCCTCCGCAAGTAGCAAAAAGGTGAGAAACAGCACCAGGGATGTGCCTAATTGCATCGTTACAAACAGGATGCCTGTGCAGTAGAAATTTGAAATAAAATTTCTCCCATTAACACTGTTTAACAAACTGACTTTCTAAACTTTTTTTTTTACTTTTGCCTATAACCCACGAATAAGTTATAGAAAGCATATCTGACAGCAAAAAAAATAAAAAATAAGAATAAAATAAAAAAGATATATATTTGCAAACTCAAATTGTTGTTAGGTGTAATTAATAAAACTCAGCAACTTTTCTCCTGGGAGAGTCCTTAGTAATTTGTATCGTTCCAGGTTTTCCACTTCCCATATTTTGTTGGATACATTCACACTGCAGCGGTTGCGATTTTGATTAATTGCAAACGCGCTGCATGCAGCGTTTTGGGGACCATTGCTCTGAAATTCTCGTTCTATTGAACGGGAATCACAAGTGCAAATCACGCTGAGTCGCGAGATTTTGCCCGCAAATCAAGCGCAGAGTGTGAACCGGCCCTCAGGGTAAGGCTTGGTTCGCAAAAAAGTAAAGTGCATGTGAATAAAAAAGCTAACTGATGCACATTTATTGCACACATAATTTAGACACATGACCACACAAATGTAAGACTCCATTCCCATCTGACTTCAGACCACGGGCAGCCAGGGCAAGCAGACAGTGTAGCGTTCGCTCTGATGGTCTGCTGTGGTCCGGCTGGAGCCCAGGGCAGAAGCGTTACACCCACAGGCTATATGGGTAACGCATCCACCTGTCCAGGATTATTAAAAGTGTGCACCCCCCCACACACTATTAACGCATGCATTTATCCCTAATGAACTGCAAGCAGTGCGTTATGATGCTGCAACTACTTATAGCGCAATGCAGCCACCGCACTAATAACGTTGCATAGGTGATGCATTGAAGTGCAGTAAGCCAAGATAAAAAGCACCTGTTATACCCCGCCACTGTGTACGTGGCCTTAATACTTTAAGCTGTAGGCCCTGAACAAGCATGCAGATCAGGTCCTCTGGCTGAAGTATGACTAGATTAAGGTAAAGACTGTTGCCTTTGATGCATGGTTTGAGCCTTTGACCAGCTCAAGCCAGTATGTAAAACATTAAGGAGTCTTTGGGTAAGGCTCCCTAGTGATCCTGGCCGTCCGTAGAGCCCCAAGTGGTTGCAACCCTAAAGTGCTTTGAGTCTGCCAGTAGAAATTTTTTTTTTTTTTTTTTTTTAGAAGATTAGCTGCATACTTGTTTCAGGTGTTTCATTCAGACACTACTGCAGCCAAACAGATCAACAGGACTTCCGGGCAACTGGTTTAAAAGAAAATAAATATGGCAACCTCCGTATCCCTCACCTCAGGTTCCCTTTAGTGTACCTGGGATGTAAACTACTTCAGCATTTATACTAACCTGGGGCTTCCTCCAGGCCCGTGCAGGCTCAGGGCTCCCCTACCGTCCTCCCCGGCTGCTCCTTTGTTCTGCAGTGAGCTCTTGTAAAATGGCCAGTCGCGCTCCTTTGCACATGCGCAGCCCAGCCGCACATGCTCCCCTATTGCGCTCAAGTAGCTGGGAGCGTTCTGCGTCTGCACAGTACTACAGTGGATGACAACTGGCCAAATTACAAAAGCTAACCAGAGGACAAGGGAGCGGCCCACGAGGATAGCGAGGGAGCTTGGGGCTGCAGGAAGCCCCAGGTAAGTATGAATACTGCAGTAGTTTACATCTAATGGCATGTTTTACAGTGAGCAGCATCATTTACTGGAAATAGGAATCCGTCTGGTTTCTATGAATTACTGTGATTTAACATTAGGGTTGTTACCTGGAGCTGAAGAACTCTGGCTAGCACTTGAGGATGAACTTGATGCACTATCTGCCTCCGACATCTCTGATTCTCCTGATTCATACCTAATAAAAGGTAAATAGTTACAATGTAAAAATGAATCTTATGACAATCTGTATTAAGTGACAGGTTGCTGTCTTGCTAAAACATCATAGCCTGAAACTGTGATGCTCAAATTGCAGTATGAGTGTGCGGTCTTCTCTTGATTCACCTGTGAGAGTTATTATTTATAACCCTGGGTATGTATTCTGCGCGACTGGTCGTATCACACAGGTTAAAATAAGAGCTGCTACATGCCGGATATTCCTTCATGTGACGATCTCCCTCATTCTAGCAATACAACAATTCAGCCATGTAGCAGAAACTAGAAGGAAACCCGAGCTGAGAGACGTATGGACAAACCATGCACATTGTCTGGCTGTCCTGCTAAATCGCTGCGCCTCTGCACCCTGAACAAGCATGCAGAAATCTAACAAGATTAGCTGCATTTTACTCACAACACAAATGCCCACTGCTTCAGGACTGATAAGTATCAATATATATTCACAGTAATAGGTTCGCCTCCTTTCACTTCTAAACAACAAAACAGACAGAGAGGTATGGCGCTACTTTTGAGACAGTGCAATATTGAGTAGCGCCATACCTCTCCGTTTTAAGATTAGCTGCATGCTTGTTTCAGGTGTGTGATTCAGACACTAGTGACCAGAAACATCAGCAGGACTACCAGGCAACTGGTATTGTTTAGAAGGCAACTGGTATTGTTCCTTGTCTGCTGTGCAAGAGTTTAGGGTCCGCTTTAAAAAATGCCCATACACTAACTGAATTTCCAGCCGATATACAGCAGATTCGATCACTGTGATCGAATCTGCTGGTAAATCGATAACGCAAACGCTGACAGATTTCCATCCAAAATCAATCCTGCCGATCTGTCCAGGGGAAAAATTTTGCTCAATCGATGGCGGGTCGGGAGCTCGCCGTTAGCGCTGTTGGATTCGGCGATGACCGACGCATAATCTCACCTGTTCCGGCGGAGCGAGTCCTCGGGCGTCCTTGCTGTCCCTTTCTCCGGCTGGCCTTCTTCATCTTCTCGTCACTTCCTGTCCCATCCTGTGACCAGCAGAAGTTCAAACATTAGCGGGCGCTCTACTGTTTGAACTTCCACTTCTGACAGGATGGGACAGGAAGTGAGGAGAAGGCGGCCAGTCGGAGAAAGGGAAAGCAAGGACCCGGGGACTCGCGCCGGCGGAACAGGTAATGTAATGATGCGGCCAGCAGGAGAGCAAATGGGGGCAGCAAGCAGGCAGCAGCAGCAGCTCCACAGGTTGTGAATAGATTTCATGCTGAAATAGATTCAAAATCGGTGTGCAGTGTATGGGCAGCCATTGGATCCCTCTCTGATCAGATTTGACCAGCGAGGGATCTGTTTGTCTATCTGGTGTCAACCAGTGTATGGCTGCCTTTTGCCTCATACACATGTGCAGGGCAAGTTGTCCAGCAGGAATTGGTATTCAGGGGCCGGCACCTGCTCGCGTGCTGAAGCTCCATCCCCTGCCCCCCCCCCCCCCCCATGTGTGTCAGCCTAATAAAGTTATTACGCAGCGCAGCTGATACCAACGTGTGTATGAAGGTAATTATTTACTCAAACAAGGCATTTCAACTGAACTTTTTTTTTCTTTTTAAAACAATTCCGAAGATGCCTCCCGGGGTCGTCGGAAAAAAACCATAAACGGACATTTCCTTTTCGACTTTGGTGAAGTAAGGGCTGGTTCAGACGGGCGTTTTTGTGGCGTTTAACGCAGCGTTTCAGACGCAGCGTTTTTTGGGATCTACTGCCATCCCATGCAAGTGAATGAGAGCGTTTAGAGCTGGCTTTTGCAGGCTTTCATGAAAGCCTGGCAGTAGATCCCAGCGTTGCGTCTAGTCTCAAAAGCAACATGCTGCTTTCAGTAAACGCGAGGAAACAATAGCAGAGACCAGAACTGCTAGCCTTGAACGCTTTTCAAAAGCTTTCAAAAGCTAGCTTTTAAACGCTGGCGTTTGAACGCAATGCCAAGCAAAAGCTCAGCAGACGCCCGTGTGAACCAGCCCTAATCATGATCTTTGTTAGTAACTAAGCATCCAAGAGTTCTGACATTCTGCAGTTACATATTTATAGAGAAAAAGAAAGGGAAATCAATGTATATACCGTCTATTATAGTGCCTCCATGAATTCCTCCTCCATCTCTTATGATTATTCTCTCTATTGGGATCCATCTTCTTGTCCTCCAATGGGAACGGACTCTAAAATCATCAGAAGAAATTGATAAAATTAAAGTTAAAGCAGTAGAGTAGTGCAATAAACCATGAGGTCAAAGGTGCTTCACCATTCCTGCTCATCCGATCAGAATTTACCACAAAAACGTACCACTTTTGATTAACTGTCCCAAATCAATTTGATCCATCAGTAATGCGTGGGCCAGTGGATCAGTGGGAGAGCTGATAAAATTAATTTAAAGTGCAAAAGAATCTATCAATGATATTGCAACTTAAAGGGAACCAAAACTGAGAGGGATATGGATTTTTTTATTTTAAACTATACCTGCTGCCTGGCAGCCCTGCTGATCTCTTTAGCTGCAATAGTGGCTGAATTACACACCTGAAACGAGCATGCAGCTAATCCAGTCTGACTTCAGTCAGAGCCCCTGATCTGCATGCTTGTTCAGGGGCTGTAGCTGAAGGTATTAGAGGCACAGGATCAGCAGGAGAGTCAGGCAACTGGTATTATTTTAAAAGGAAAAATCCATATCCTTCTCAGTTTAGGTTCCCTTTAAAGGGAACCTGAAGCGACAAGTATATGGAGGCTGCCATATTCATGTCCTTTCAAGCACTACTAGTTGCCTGGTTATCCCGCTGATCCTCTGCCTCTAATACGTTAAAAGCCATAGACCCTGAACAAGCATGCAAAAAAATGCCATCAGATCGAATTTCAATAGATTTCAAACTGAAATAAGGGGGGGGGGGGGGGGGGGGGTGGGGGGAGTCTAATCATCCTGCCTATTACCCGATCTGTGCTGCGGGCTGAAGAGCCCACGCAGCACAGATCTAGCAAAACGGCTGCGGTCCTTATGTGGTTAAAGGGAATGTCCAAGCAAAATAAAAAAATGAGTTTCACTTACCTGGGGCTTCTACCAGCCATCAGCTTTTAGATGCCGGCGATCCCCGGCCAATCAGAAGCCGGGGAGCGCCGATCTCCTTTACGGCGCTGCTGCAACATCAGCGCCATGCGACGTAAACACCGGGGATTATTTCCCTGCGTGCTTACATTTAGCCTGCGAGCCGCGATCGGAGGCTCGCAGGCTGTTCACGGAGACACACCTCCGTGAACTGACATGGAACGGCTGCTCGAACGTCGTTAAGTGGTTAAGCAACGCCCCATGACACACCACTAATCACACATACCATAAAGAATTCATAAGAAAAATATGTTTTATAATTCAAGCCACACTGGTCCTTTCTATCCTGGTTTATTTTTCTTCATATTAACATTTTAAAATTAGTAATATATCAATTTATAGGATGGGAATAAAGTCAATCGAACACATTTTTAGTATAGAAATATATATATATATATATATATATATATATATATATATATATATATATATATATATATATATATATTTATATAGACAGAGGGACAAAGTCCTGAAAGAGGGACACAGGAGGAAAGAGGGACAGGGCTCCCAAAATGGGACTGTCCCTCCGAATAAAGAGGGATAGTTGGGCGCTATGGTACAGGTGGTGTAATGAAGGCACACAGAATAATGATGGCTAACACAGGAGCTACAGGACGCTAAAATTAAAACACTAAAAACCCTTTTGTTTAGCTTTTTGTCATAAAAAAAGAAAAACCCCAAAAAGTCAGAGGACAGCACAGCCAACCTTGCTTTTAATTAAGCTCCTCTTTAAAAGGGGTTCAATGAAAACTCAAGAGGATGACGACAGTAAGGAAGGAGGGAGTAATAGCAGGCGAATGGGGGAGGGTGGTAATATGAGGAACAGAATACTGTGTAGGTGTGTATCCCTTGCAGCTGACCACACCGGAGGATTTGCAGCTGCACACTTCATTACCGGTTGTGTTTACTTTACCTAGATAGGCGAGGAAGCTCCTGGCCGTGCGGGGAGTCACGTGGCACCGAATTCTCTCCCACAGACGGATCTGGGCGGCCACAGAAAGCAATGCTGAGACCGAAACTGCCTCGCTGCCAGCACAACACAGCTGCACATTCCTCCGGCAGGAAACACACGTACACGTGCAACCAACAACAGTGCGCTTCCGGGTTCACAAGGAACACTCTCCTCTCAGCAGCTACTACTGCCATCTTGTGGCCCGATTGTCACACCATTTCTGCATTATTTACAGTATATTAATGATTTAATTTTTATTCTTTTTTTCTATATATAATTTATTTAAGAAGAGGAAAAAACGTGCATTCACATATAATGCAAAAAAGATACAGTAACTAATTAACAAGAAAAAAATAGAATACAACATTCTTCCCCATTTTTCTCCCACAGTTTAACTCTAGAGATGGGCCGAACGGTTCGCCCGCGAACGGTTCCAGGCGAACTTTAGGTGGTTCGCGTTCGCCGGAGAAGGCGAACTTTTGCGGAAGTTCGATTCGCCCCATAATGCTCTATTGAGCAGAACTTTGACCCTCTACATCACCCTCAGCAGGCACATTATCACCAATCAGACTGCACTCACTCTTGGAGGCCCCCCCCCCACCTTATAAAAGGCAAGGCTCTGCAGTCATTTTACTCACTCGTCTTCCTCCAGTAATTAGTTAAGGGACAGCTGCTGACAGACTCTGCTAGGGAGAGTTCAGTTAGGATCTTGAACTTTTTTTCCTAGCTGATTGTTATTCCTTCTCTCTCTCTCTCTCTCTCTCTCTCTCTCTCTCTCTCTCTCTCACACTCCCTCCTCCCGGATTAATTAGCTTGCTTAATCCACGGAATTGTACTATATCAAAAGCCAGCTTACATACCGTGGCTGGGAATTGAACCCACGCTGGGCTGGGAATTGAACCCAGGTCTCAGTGTGTGGTAGGTAACTCATTTAACCACTATACCACCAACAACACTACATGCTGAAACTTCTTGGAGCAGACTTACTTCCTCCCTCCAAAAGACACACATACATCCCCATAAAATCATTCAACAGCAACTGCATGCACAGTCTTTGTGGTACACAGTCTGTGTGGCACAATTGGTTAGTGCATTTGGCTGTTAACTGCAAGGTTGGTGGTTCAAGCCCACCCAGGCATGGCCTTGCCGTGTGTGTGTGTGTGTGTGTGTGAGAGAGAGAGAGATCATTTTTCTCTTGGGTATATCACAATGGTACATGCTAGGCTGGCTTCAGCATGTAGTGTGGTTGGTAGTATAGTGGTTAAATGAGTTACCTACCGCACACTGAGACCTGGGTTTAATTCCCAGCCCAGCCTGGGTTCAATTCCCAGCCACGGTATGTAAGCTGGCTTTTGATATAGTGCAATTCCGTGGATTAAGCAAGCTAATTTTTATCTTGGATTGATCATAATGGTACATGCTAGGCTGGCTTCAGCATGTAGTGTGGTTGGTGGTATAGTGGTTAAATGAGTTACCTACTGCACACTGAGACCTGGGTTCAATTCCCAGCCATGGTATGTAAGCTGGCTTTTGAAATACTACAATTCCCTGGAAGATGAGACCCTCCTTCCTCCGGGAGGAGGGAGAGAGGGAGGAGGGAGATTCCTGATGTCATAAAGCAGTGTAGGCCTGCAATTGAATTCAATGAGATTTCTGACCTTAAAACACTGCTTTGTATTAAATACAGATTTTTGGGGGGGACTTTTGATGTGTACTTTACTCAACCATGTCTTCCTCCAGGTATTAGACCCCATGAAACATCTTTTCTATCATTTTTCCAGTCAGCAGAAATGTTTTAAAATTTTGAAGTTCCCCTCCCCATTGAAGTCTATTGCGGTTCGCGAAAGTTCGTGAACCGAAAATCGGAGGTTCGGCCCATCTCTAAGCAGGGGCACCAAAGCAGCAGGCTAAACTGGTGCAGCATTTGCAAGTTGGTGCAATGCAGGTACTCTGCTGCTAGCTGCCTGTACAGCAGCCACCTTGCTCTCTGTGCATGTTTGCATTGTGGCCGGCGGCTATGGACTTGGTCAGCATTGGAGACGGAAAGGAAGAGGAAGCTTCTGCACTGGAGACAAGCAGAGAAATGAGTGATACTGATGGCTACTGCGATGGGAAGGTGAGCTGGCTATCTATACTGAAAGGTGCGGGGGTAGGAAAAAGAGGGATTAAGGAAGTCATCTGGCTACCTATACTGGAGGGAAAGGGGGGGGGGAACTCATCTAGCTACATATACTAGAGGGAAGGGGGAGGGGTCATCTGGCTATCTTTACTTGAGGGAAAGGGGGGGAGGAGTCATCTGGCTACCTATACTGGGGGGTCATAAGGCTACCTATACTAGAGGGAAGGGGGAGGGGTAATCTCGCTACCTATACTGAAGGGGGCGGCTGGTGATTGTGGCCTAAGGCGGTAAAGTGTACAAATCCGGCCCTGAGTGCAATGATGTGTCAGCTTGTTAATTGTACAGAGCAAAAATAATCCAACATGCATACAGACTGTTTCGAATTGATTGTTCCTCATCAGTGCATGGCATGGATTAATTTGGCTCTATGGAGTAGGACTTGAAACACCCAGAGGTACAGACTAACCAGCAAGCTTATGGTGAACCAGAACTCATTGGAGTGTGTAAGGGGCTATAATGGTCCAAAAAGCCCCCATCCAAGGTAAGGGGACTTTTTGGACCATTGTAGCCCCTTACAGACTCCAATGAGTTCTGGTTCACACTGAGCTTGCTGGTTAGTCTGTACCTCTAAAGTCTGCCAAGGAGCTCTGAAGGTGCAAATTTTGAATGGGGGACAGCGGTGGAACTAGAGCCTCGAGACAGGATCGGGAAGGTTCTATGAGATCCAGAGCCTTCTTGGGTAAGTATCTAATACTAAGTACACCATTTAATTTTGGGGCAGATCGACAGGTCAAAACAATTATTCCCCACATGTCCAATCAGTTCCTGAATGATGACAGGACCAATTTTTGCAGTAGTGAACAGAAAATCTATCCCATGTCAGAAATAATTGTTTCAACCTGTCGATCTGCCAGGAAATTGAATGGTGAGCACCTAGCATAAGTCTTTTTATTTACATCACTTCAGATTTGCTTCAAAGGATACACAAGTGAAATAAAAGAAAATCAGGTTTACTTACCTGGGGCTTCCTCCAGCCCTTAGGAGGCTATGCGCAGAAGCAGCTGACCTGCTCAGAAGGGGACCCCAGGACACTAGCAGAGAGTGGAGCTGCAGCGAGGGTCACATAGGGTTCTGGGGGTGGAGGAAGCCCCAGGTAAGTATCCTTTAAAGAACATCCAAGATAACATAAAAAAACTTCAGCTTTACTTGCCCACAGTTTCTTCTAGCCTCTAGAAGTCTATCAGTCCCAGTACTGCAGTTCTGCTGCTCTCTATGGTGCTGCTGTCAAGTCCGTAACATCGCTGATTCAGCATGGACTTATGCATGGGTGGCTTGTGCACCTCACATGATCACACTCCCGTGGCCAGGAGCATTCTGCGCTTGCACAGTTCACAAAGGCTTGAACTGCACAAGCAAACAACACTCCCAACCAGGGCTGTGGAGTTGGTACAAAAATCATCCGACTCGAACTCCTCAGTTTTTGAAACCTCCAAGTACCCAAAATGACTCAGACTCCTCGACTCCGACTCCTTAATCTAAAGCCTCATCTACACGATACAATTATTTGTGCGATTCGATTACGGTTCTATTTACGATCCGATTAAATCCGACATGTCCGATCAAGATTCAATTCGATTTGCCATTGTTTTCAATGGCAAATCAAATTTAATCGAATCAAATCCCGATCGGACATGTCGGATTTAATCGGATCGTAAATAGAATTGTAATGGAATCGCACAAAGAATCGTATCGTGTAGGTTGGGCTTAATACTTACCAGGGCTGTGGATTTGGTACAAAAATCACCCGCCTCTCGACTCCTCAGTTTATGAAACCTCAAACTATGACTCCAGGTACCCAAAATTACTCTGACTCCAACTCTGACTCCACAGCCCTGCTCCCAACCACAGAAACGTGATCGCAAGAGGTTTGCGCTGTCTGTCTACTGCTGGTCCCCCACTGCATCGGATTGACCAAAATAAATCTTCTGATTGTAACTCTGATTATTTTTTTTTTTTTTTGCCACAAATCCCTTGAAACTACAATAAATAAAGCTTGTTGTGCATCAAATATAAAAAATCGATGTGTGTATGGCCAGCTTAAGGCTACATACACACTTGAGATAAAAGTCTTTGGAAAAGGCAAGATCACAGACCAATTTTACCCCATTCCATGTAGTATGAGAGCATACTCTACACAGTCTATCCTATTGAGCTGAACTCCCCATCAGATAAAAATCTTTGCAAGATGCTGCACACAAAGATGCTGTACACATGCAAAAGATCAGTATCTGCAAAAGATCTGTTCCTGCAAACGTTCCGTTCCTGCAAAATGCATTCATAGTCTATCAGATCTGCAGATCCTCATACACACCTTGTTTAACAGACATCCTTCTGCATATCTGACAATTCTCTGCAGATCTGAAAATCCATCCTGGTGGATCTGATCTGCAGATGAATGTCTGTTAAACAAGGTGTGTATGAGGATCTGCAGATCTCATAGACTATGAATACATTTTGCAAGAACGGATCTTTTGCAGGAACTGATCTTTTGCAGATACTGATCTGTTGAATGTGTACAGCATCTTTGTTTCCAGCATCTTGCAAAGATTTTTGTCTGATGGGGAGTGCAGCTCAATAGAATAGACTGTGTAGAATATGGCTCTCATACTACATGGAAGGAGGTAAAATTGGTCTGTGATCTTTCATTTTCCAAAGACTTTTATCTCAAGTGTGTAATGCCTTAGTCATTAAAGGTATTACCTGAATCAATGTTTGTTGGTTTGATGTCTTCATACTGCTCCACGACTGACACCGGACAATACTTCACTTGCTTGACCTAGTGAGAGCAAATTGGATGTGTAATATATAATACCCCCACTAGATGGCAGACAGATTCCCTTATGAAACGATGTCTAATGTGTTAGTACTGTAATGGATTTCAGGTCACTGGGCGATCACATTGATAAACGTACAATAAAGGCTCGCTCACAATGCAGGCGTTTTCGGCTTTTTTTTCACCCGCGTGCGCTTTTTAAAAATGCCCCCCGACCACGTTTACAATGAATGTCTATGAGAAGGTTCATAGCGTAAGTCGTGTGATGTGCGGCTAGCAAAGCGGTGCGCGGACAATTTTCGGGGCGATTCGGCCTCAATGGAAGGTATAGGAAAATCAGAAAACGCAAAAAAAAGCTCAATAAGGCGATTACGCTCGCGGGTTTGCTTCAGCAGATATTTAAACAAAAAGTGTTTCCGGGTCAGCCTGCACTTCTTGTATGTTGGCAGAGCTGGCGCATGAGAAAAAGCAAAAATTAGTCGCAGGGGCTGGTTCAGCACGAAGGACCTGATTACGCAGGTTGAAAATTATCCATTTATTTATGACAAAAGGCATCCTGATTATAAAGATAACTGCAAGACCAATGAGGCCTGGGCTGATATCGCTGCTGTTTTTATGTAAGATGTATGGGACCAATTATCTGAACAGTCCAAGGGAGAGAAAAGTAAGTTATCTCTGATGTTGTCAATGATGTTTTTTTTTTCCTTAACATATGTAATGCTTGTTATGTTTAATTGAAGAAGGCAATACTTGTGATGTTATTTATATGCATAACGACTGCAATAGGCCTCAGAACCAGATACACATGTGTGGCATGTACTGCGCTGTCTTTTGAACAGCCGTGCTTATTAATAATGTAATTAGAGACCACTAACAGCAAATTCAGCACACTTTTCTATAAACAGAAAGAGGCAATGTGTGTTGTAAGATATATATATATTTTTAACCTGCAATGTGGAATAATATGCTATAATGCAATATGCTGAAATGTGCCTCTTTAACCTCAACATGGTAAGCAATATCTAATTTATAACACTAACATACCCGCCACTTGTTAGCAAGAATGACAAAGGTGTTTTTAAACATTTCCTTACTTTTTTAGTACCTTTTTTTAAATATTTGTACTTAAAGAGAATCTGTATTCACAAAATGAAGTATAAACAAACATCCCTGCCTGTTTGGGGTCATCTCCTAGCCCCCTCTGTAATATTTTTGCTGCTCTAAGCTGCAATAAAGAGGGTAAAAATACTGTTTTATAAACTGTTTTGTAAACAGAAAAGATGGCCACCAAAACAGGAAGTACATCAGCAGAGCAGTGAACTCAGTTAATACACAGTGAGTACACAGAGAATTCAGCTAGTTACACACTGAATTCAGTCTCCAGAGGTTATGTGCAAGTTGTGAAAGAGCTCTGTGTCAATGAAGCATGTCAAGCTGTGTCTGCTCTGCACTGGTGTCAGCCTGATAGGCAGCTTCCTCCTCAGCCAGCTATTCGTTGTTCAGTTTATCAGTCTGTGTTTATCAGCCTCACAGATAGCAGACAAGCTGACAGTGAGAGCAAGGGATATTGTCTGTGAGGAATAATCATCACAGGAGCACTGGAGGGGCTTGGAAGGAGTTAACTTGTTCACATTACTGAAGAGTTGGCAGCCTTCCAGACACAGCCGACAAATCCGACAGGGGAAAGATAAGTTGATTTATTACAGAGATGGTGCAAGTAGAAAGTGCTGCAGTAAGCCAGAGCACAATGGAACAGCCTTAGGAACTTGTAGGATAGGAGAAATACTGCTAAAATTTTTGTTACAGAGTCCCTTTAAAGCGGACTATAACCCTGCATTTCAACTTTGCTCTAAAACATTATTTATAGCATTATATATGCAACCAGCATTTTTTTTTACTAGACCAGCATTGGAAGGGTTACACACAGAGCTTTAAAGTTCCATGGATAGAAATGCAGACGTATCTGAAGTTTAGATAGATACATTTAAGTAAACACAATGTAACAAGTGTGGAATGTGACACACACTCTCTGACTGTGCAGGAGCTGGAGGACAGCCAGAGAGTGTGTAACATTCACCACTTGTTACATTGTGTTTACTTAAATGTATCTATCTAAACTTCGGATGCGTCTCATTTCTATCCAGGAACTTTAAAGCTCTGTGTGTAACCCTTCCAATGCTTGTCTAGTAAAAAAAAATGCTGGTTGCATATAATATGCTGTAAATAATGTTTTAGAGTAAAGTTGAAATGCAGGGTTATATTCTGCTTTAACTTGCATGATTCCATATGTGAAAGGCCTCATAGTATGATAACAAAGGTCAAAGGCCTCATCATACAGGAAGGTTTAAGGATAGGCAGGTGCATCGGTGTTAGGCCAATGCCATGGCCCATGGATGCGAAGCTGCCTCTCTAGTAGTTCCATCCACACATGTGTACAGGTGTACAACACTATGTTTTGGATGGTGGCCTTGAACCTGTATGTGCAATGTAGTGCTGCAAATGTATGTCCTGTTGCTAGTAATCTTCACATTTAAATAAATTAAAGCCATTAATGTATTGCTTTTTGAACAATTGAGGACCTGATGGAAGCCTGTTCGTGATATTTATAAGAAAGATGTGGAGAGACAAAAGAGGGAAGAAAGAAGTGGTGCTGGGGCTAGCAACTGCAAACCATACAAATTTGCCAAGTTCTTGGAGTTCCTCAAGCCACATATGACTATTGGAGTGTAAGTATGGGCACTGATGAAGGGGTAAGCCAGGGGCGTAGCTATAAATAACTGGGCCCCATAGCAAAAAAAAAAATATGGGCCCCCCATGACCTTCCAACCCCAGGGACCTCGGACCTCCCACCCAAACATTTTGTGGGGAAATCTGATTTCCCAACAAAATGCAACCAGATTGTCGGCAGATTTCACTACAACATGCAACCAGATTGACGGCAGATTTCCACACAATGGCCTCAATTCACTAAGCTATATCAAACACTTTATCAAACGTTTGATAATTTACCTAATTCAAAATCTAATTTTGAATTCACTAAGGTATTATAGATTTATTGAACATTTTATCTATAAACATTTCCATAAATCTATAACACCTTAGTGAATTCAAATTTAGATTTTACTCATGAGGTAAATTATCAAACGTTTGATAAAGTGTTTGATAAATCTTAGTGAATTGAGGCCAATATGCAACCAGATTGTCGGCAGATTTCCCCACAAAATGCAACCAGATTTTTGGCAGATTTCCCTACAATATGCAACCAGATTGTCGGCAGATTTCCCCACAAATTGCAATCAGATTATCGCCAAATTTCCCCACAAAATGCAATCAGATTGTCGCCAGATTTCCCCACAAAATGCAGTATATGTAGCCAGGTCTATAGTGGGCTAACATTAATTACCTTGAGGGAGGGTGGTTGGGCAGGCTGGCACACTATTTGCGGTGCAGGCACTGCACTGGGTAGGCAGTTAGGTAGCCGGATGGGAAGGTAGGCAGATAGGTAGACGGGTGGGAGGGTAGGCAGATAGGTAGATGGGTGGGCAGTTAGGTAGCTGGGTGGAAGGGTAGGCAGATAGGTAGATGGGTAGGCAGATAGGTAGCCAGGTGGGCAGCTAGGTAGCTGGGTGGCAGGGTAGGCAGATAGGTAGACGGGTTGGAGGGTAGGCAGTTAGGTAGCCAGGTGGGCAGCTAGGTAGCTGGGTGGCAAGGTAGGCAGATAGGTAGACGGGTGGGAGGGTAGTCAGTTAGGTAGCAGGGTAGGCAGATAGGTAGACGGGTAGGCAGTTAGGTAGCAGGGTAGACAGATAGGTGGCAGGGTAGGCAGATAGGTTGACGGGTAGGCAGTTAGGTAGCAGGGTAGGCAGATAGGTAGCTGGGTGGCAGGGTAGGCAGATAGGTAGCTGGGTGGCAGGGTAGGCAGATAGGTAGCTGGGTGGCAGGATAGGCAGATAGGTAGCTGGGTGGGCATTTAGGTAGCTGGGTGGCAGGGTGGGCAGTTAGGTAGCCGGGTTGGAGGGTGGGCAGTTAGGTAGTCGGGTAGGCAGTTAGGTAGCTGGGTGGGAGGGTAGGCAGTTAGGTAGCTGGGTGGGAGGGTAGGTAGCCGAGTAGCTTAGTGGGGTAGGGGCCCGACTCCTATCCCCCCTGCCTCACCTGGGGTATACCCTCCTTTTATCAGCGGCGGGAGAGCAGCGTATACAGCAGGCTCCGGCGGGGTAATCAGACACTAGAGGTTCAGCTGCTTTCGGGCTATGCTGTCTCCTCTGTATTGCTGCTCGCAATAAGCCTGGAAGCGGTGCGAGCAGCAATACAGAGGAGACAGCGTAGCCCGAAGGCAACTGAACCTCTAGCGTCTGATTAACCCACCGGAGCCTGCTGTATATGCTGCTCTCCCGCCGCTGATAAAAGGAGGGGGGCCCGCCGAGGTGAGGGAGGGGGGGCCCGGGCCGGCATAATTAAAAAACGCTATGGTTGCTATACCCATTGCTACGCCTCTGGGGTAAGCCATGATGCTTCCAATGAATAAGGTGAGGTTTATTACTATTCTCTTTTCTTAACAGTACTGAAGACAGTTTTTCGGATGAAGAGACCGCAGGACCTTCAAATGAAAATGTAGATATCAGTGACCCTTTATCACAGAGTACTAGCACAACATCTGTGCAGGAAGAAGAGTCCAACATGCCCATGCACTCCCCAGACAGCCCATCCACACATATGTCACCACCAGTTAAACGTATCATACAGAGATAGACCCAGCTTTCAGTTCAGAAAATCAGGAAGAGGCATAAGTAGGGCAGAATTTGATATGAAAATGATCAATTCCATAGAAAAAGCTATCATATGGAAAAAAGAGATCAAAATGTAGATGCACTGAATGAGCCCTGTGCTAAATTCCTCTTGGGTCTAGTGCCATCTATGCAAAAACTTCCTGAGGAGAAATTGTTGCTAGCTAAACGTGATATGATTGAGGTTGTGAACAAATATGTGTCACCAGACCCACCTTTGGAAAACCAAAACCATGCATATTATGGCTATAGTCATATGGGTCAACATCATGACCCATACAGGCACCTAGTACAGCAACCTTACTATAGTCAACCTGTCTATAACCCTCATCATTACTCAATGCCAAGTATGTCACCTTATCCTCATATGTCTGCACAGCAGTACTATTCACCCATCAAACCACCTATGTCTCCAAGAACATTCAGCCCACAAGAACCCTCTCCTGACACACCAGCGTATACAGAGCTAAGTGGTCACAACAGGCCACACTGAGAGTTCCCAGCCAGTGAGACACACAGTATCTCACCAGAATTGTTTGTAGAGGATAATTAATGTGGCCTCCTTCCATTTAGGTTGTTTTTTGAGGGGATTTTGTTATTGTTGACATTTTATGTTGAGAAGATTTTACTGTTCTTTCTTATCTTAAATTGAAAAAATGACATTTTTTACCATGTCTGTGTAAAAAACTTTTTTGCTCATACTCTGGGTACAACATATAGGCTGCCTCAACAGTGTAGGTCATTGTTTTCGTCTGGGCCACAAATTGTCCTGCCCATCTTTTACGCTCTTCAGCACCCAAACAATATGTCATTATGACCAGTGTACCATTGTCATTTGATTGTTGCAAATATAACAGTTCCTGCTGTTAACTGTTTTGTTTTTTTTGGAAAATATTGCAGTCTTTAAAAAAAAAAAAAAATAACCAAAAGTAAAAAAACAAAAAATATTTGTACTGTTTTTGTTTTTAGATAAGTTAAAGTATTGCAGGTTGACGCATTAGAGAAACGGTTTATGAATGTGCCTTTGACATTTGTAGAAGCTTGGGTATAGTGGGTGCAAAGTGTTAGCCTATAGCTGTTGGTAAGGAAGTTGATGTTAAATATGGTGATATTTGACTAAATATGAGCTACAATTGGCTTTGAGGGGACATTAAATACCTTACACATGGTACTACAGAAACACATGCAAAATAACATTGAAAACCAGCTGACTATAATCAACCAGGTGTATACACATAATTTGTAAGGGTCAACACACAAAACAAGGTAAATTGCTGACATTCATGGGATGCACCCAGTACTGACAAGGCCTGGCCCTTCTACTCATGAAGACATCAACACACAAAAGAAGAAGCTACTCCTCCTCCATGGCTATAGTCCTCTCCACAACCCACAAAGCATTGCAGGTAAGACTCCCCTTATATATACTACACATTACACACATTTAATCTTTAATAATGTTAATGTGCATTATTTGGTGCAAAGGCTCTTTAAAATCTACAAAAATATAGCTGAAAAACACCCCCAAAAAACACATACAAAACACCCACAAAAAATGCCCTGCCCACCCAAACGCACAACTCGAATGTTAACGCGATCGGAACGCAATGTGAACAATGCCTCACTGTGTTTGTGTAGCGCTGACATCTTCCACAGCGCTTTACATAGTGTACATAGCCATGTTACTCACTGTCCCCCAGAGGAGCTCACATTCTAATCCTTGCCATAATTTCTTAAAGTGAACCTCCAGACTAAAAATCTACTCAGCGGCACTGAAAATGCTTGGTGTTTCTTTAACAGTCTCACAGCATCAGAACTTTGTTTTTCTTACCCAAGCCGCATTTTTAACTGCACAGAAGAAATGTGCCCGGGCATTTTTCCCGATGCTGTGCAAAGCATGATGGGATTTCTGATGATGTTGGTCTCCTTCTGCTGTTTTGGCGCAAATTAGGTTTTTTTAAATTTTGAATTTGAGATTTGAAGACTAGCGCACGCAGCTGGGAGGGGTGATCAAGACACAGGACAGTTGGAACTGTGTCTCATGCTCCCTGTCACTTTCTTTCAACCAAAAAGATGGCTGCCCCCATGAAAAAGATGGCTGCCCCATGAAATCACAAACATTTACCTGTTTTTTAAAACAGGGTTTGTAAGAGATTATATTACCTATCTATTTTAATTAACATAATTAATGTAACTTAAAGGATACCCCAACTGAAATGTGACATAATGAGATAGACATGTGTATGTACAGTGCCTAGCACACAGATAACTATGCTGTGTTCCTTTTTTTATTTTTCTGCCTGAAAGAGTTAAATATCAGGTATGTAAGTGGCTGACTCAGTCCTGACTCAGACAGGAAGTGACTACAGTGTGACCCTCACTGATAAGAAATTCCCCTTTTTTACCTCTTTCTTGCTCTCAGAAGCCATTTTCTGCTAGGAAAGTGTTTTATAGTTGGAATTTCTTATTAGTGAGGGTCACACTGTAGTCACTTCCTGTCTGAGTCAGGACTGAGTCAGCCACTTACATACCCGATATTTAACTCTTTCAGGCAGAAAAATAAAAAAAGGAACACAGCATAGTTATCTGTGTGCTAGGCACTGTACATACACAAGTCTATCTCATTATGTCACATTTCAGTTGGGGTATCCTTTAAAGAGACTCTGTAACAAAATTTTCTGCCTTATTTCTTCTATCCTATAAGTTCCTATAGATGTTCTAATGTGGTCTGTCATACTGCAGCCTTTCCTAGTTGCACAGTGGCTGTATTATCTCTGTTATATAATCTAATCTTCTTACCTTTGTCGTCTTTGTTGGGCTCAGGCACTCAGGCAGGAATGTGCTGCTCTGCTTGTGATAGGATAGAAGCTATACACACCTTCTCCAAGCCCCCTCCAGGCTCTGTATGAGTCACAGACTGAGCTTCTCTCAGCCTATCACATGCTGGTTAGAAGCCATGTCGTTTGTTTGTAAACACTGCCTAAAACTGGCAATTACAAGCCAGGATTGCAGCAGGGAGTGGCAGAAACAGCACAGAGGGGCCCAGGAGAACAGAATGAATAGAATGGTATGCTTTTTATTGTAAGAATTTTAGAGTACAGATTCTCTTTAATGACAGTATGTGTGTTTAGGCTGAAGTTCCCCTTTAAATTCTATAGTTCTCCTTCAGTTCTCACTACAGCGGTATTTATATCTGTTTATATAAACACAAGTATGCAATAGCTTTACATAAACTAATATGTAGCTTTTCCTTAAAGTGTACCTGTAGTGAAAAAGTGCCCCAAATGGGTACTTTCCTATGTAATGGGAAGCCTCTGGATAATTCAGAGGCTTCCCCAGTCCTCCTCCTCCTTGCCATTCCAGCGCTGGGACCCACCAAGCCCATTGATAATGGCTTTACGATGGAGCGTGGCCACATTGATTAGGTTCAGATGACTCGTGCCCTGCACAGTGCAGCCATGCTCGTCCACGTACTAGAACTCAACTGCGTACTTCTTTCAACAAAATAGTTTATTGAATAGCATAAGATTACAATGCAGAAAGAATCAATTATCGACATCGTACAAGAGATAAGCACAAATTAATAAGTGTTTATAGTGCAAATATGAGTCACAGCAATCCATTCGACATAGCACAAGATAGGATGGATAATAAGGCCACAATAGGGAAAAATTGATCTCACAGCTATAAACACTGTCTAGGGCAGGGGTGTCAAACTCAAATACAAATACAAAGTGGGATGAAATTGTACACTGGGACCCAGCAGCGGGCTAACCTCAATGTCTTCTTGGCCACCTTCCTCCCTTATAAAGTTCCCAGGTATCTAATGCCACCCCTCAAACCCCTATACAGCTCCCTGGTGTCTAGTGGTCCTCCCTCCCCTATACAGCTCCCTGGTGTCTAGACGAGCCCCCCACCCTGTCCTATACAGTTCCCTAGTGTTTAGTGGTTCCCTCCTACTCCCTCATATGGCTTTCCTCTTGTTCTAGGGCTTCACCTCCAATATAGCTTCTCTGGTAGTCTAGAGTGGGCCAAACATAATGCAAAGTGGGGAAACCACTTGAGTGCCAAATTTAATAGCTCTGAGGGCCAGATTTGGTCCGCGGGCCAGAGTTTTCTATGTATGGTCTAGGGGTGTGATGATCCGCTCAGCTGGCTGCACAGGCAGACAGCTGTTTGTCCATTCCTCTAGTCTGTGGGCTGCAGGTCTCTGGAACAGAGACCTGTCTTTCCATTGCAAGTTTCTGGTCTGTTCTCTTGCTGGGGAATTTGCATACATTCGTTATGCAAATCCCCTACCTGCCTTCTTTGATGACTGGCACTATAAGAGCTTTATGTTTCCCAGAAGGCTTGGCTGGTCATTTCCTTTCCATGGTCTGTTCCTGATGGACACTGCTGGAGTGTCAGCCATTGCTATCTAGTATAGTTAATTCCTGGGGGTTGCTTTAGGCTCCCCTTCTAGCCCAGTCAGGTTGTATTATCTGTATTGCCTGTTCTGTCTTGTCTTGCCTGTTGCCATTGTCCTGCCCCTATGGTGGTCGACAGGAAATGGTTCTGATCTCTGTTCTTGGAGTATAGCTGGTGCAGCGGTTGCTACCAGCTATCTCTTCTGTTCTGTTTCCTGGGATCGCGCTAGCTACTTTTCGCTAGCGCTGGGGATCCTTCTGTTCTGTCTCCTGGGATCGCGCTAGCTACTTTTTGCTAGCGCTGGGGATCCTTCTGTTCTGTCTTCTGGGATCGCGCTAGCTACTTTTCGCTAGCGCTGGGGATCCTTCTGTTCTGCTACTCTGTACCTGGATCGCGCTAGCCACTTTTCGCTAGTGCTGTGGATCCTATCTCTCGTTTGTCCCTGTTTTCGTGTGTCTGTCTTGTCCGCTACGCTTGCTGCAGGCTCGGTGAGGTAACCGTTAAGCAAGCGCTCGCGTCCTCTGTTTCATGTTTGTCTGTTAACGGTTAGTTAGGCGTGCTTGTCTCTATTGTGCTTATCACGTGGAGATCGCGCATAACCGCGTGCACTGTTGCGAATGAGTGCGGTGTTCGCGGTTAGCTAGCGTTTGTTATTTTCCGTATCTCCTTATTGTATTTGCTGTGCCTTTGCTACCCTCGTATTCTATTCTGATCTGCCTTGTGTCACGTCTGGCGATCGCACCTCTCGCGATCGCGTTCCTATTTCGTATCTGCTGTTGTGTGTGCGCGGTCGCGGGGTGGCGACTGGATTGGCGCACACACATACAACCTATCCCTTTGCTCAATCTCATTCGCAATCGCCTCTCTTGCGATTGCGTTCTGCGCCTCGTACAATTCTTGTCTGGCACTTGTGGAGGTACAGAGGATTGATTCCTCTGCACTCCCCAGCGCCATCTGCCGACAGGAATTTCCCTCTACAGGTGCGTAGCACCTTTTGCTGGGTGCCTGCAAATATACGCTTGTGGAGGATTTCCGCCGTGTCAGCGCACGCGTTGTGCGCTGATCACGGAGAAAGTTCCACATTCGTTACAGAATGACCAGCCAAACCCAAAACCCCAGTGTAGACGGAATTTCCGATTTGTACGATTTTGACGAATATGGCTCTTGTACCTTTAAGAGATTTAAAAAACTTGAACCTGAATCAGCAGACGAATTTTTGTCTGAGTGTACGAAACTGTTAGCGAACCCTGAATTCCAATGCACCCCAGTGTCTACCTGGGCCCCCCAAATGGTCTACATTCTGTTGGGGGGCGAAATGTCAATGTGGGGTTATGATGTGTTAGATCATACCACCCTGAGTCAAAGACCCCTGGAATTCTTGGCCTTTTTAATTCACAATTGGCTGAGATTACCTCAATTACCATACCCCCTTAATGAGTTGTTGTCAGCAGCTCAATCAGCTGTTCCATCTACTCTTTCATCCATAAAGCAGCCATCCAAAGCCTCTAAGTCTAAACGTAAAAGATCTAGGAAGGCTTCCCAGCGGAAAGATCCGTTGCCCATGGCAACCACAGATAGAGAGGTTATTTCTGTCAAGTCTGAAATGGGCAAAACCATGCAGTATGATAATGATGTTTATAATGCATCTGCTGATCAGTTTCCAGATTTTTTGCCCCAATCCAAAGCTTATGTGGATCCTGCTATAGGTAGGATCGCACACTATATTAAAGCAGTTAAAAAATCTGTACTCGTTCCTGATCCCCACCCATATGGAGATTATTTAGATACTGGGTTGTTCGAACCGCCATTTGCCTCATGGGAAATCGGGGCCTTGGTGGAGGAATTTGATTTGGATTGGAAAGCCTTTTGCGATTTTTACATCGCAAAAAGCGCGGATGTCCTGAACTCTTGGATGTCTTGACTCTGTGTGCCTTTTGAATGATTCTGATGAATGTGACGAGTGTGTTGTGGATCTGGTGATGTATGTGTGGCAGATCATTTTGGATGAATTACACACACACCAATTAATTGATCCCAATAAAGAGGTAAAAGATTCCCGTTCTGTTCCTGCTCCAGTTCCATCTGTAGACTGTGCGCACTATGATTGTTCATCCTTTGTTAAGTGTGCATGGGAGCCCCCGTTTGAGAAATGGGAGATCGAGCTCCTGGTCTATGAATTGGAATGTGATTGGAGATCGTTTTGCAATCATTACCGTTCTAAAAACGAAGCAGTTTTGTATGCGTGCATTGAGTCTGCGTGCACTTTAATCAAGACTAATGAATGTATCTCTGACTTTGTGACTCCGCTGTTTGACGTGTGGAGAATGATTTTGGATGAACTACATGCGCTTCAATCTGCTAAAAACACATTGTCAGCGGACGATTGTTCCAATCCTCTGGATTTAAAGAAAGTGAGTTTTGAATGCATTCCCTTTCCCAAAGCAACTGAGTGTTTGAAGTCTGAGTGCAAGTCGTTCAGAGCAGTTGCTTGTGTGGAAGTTGAACCAGTGCGGTCTGATGTCGCCACCGCACGTATGGCTGCAAAAGGTCTGTGTGGTCCTGTGTCTAAGGAAGACAGATTTTTTCCCTCAGGTTCTCTAAGATCGTCCGTTTGTGAGCCTGCCATGGGGAAAATTCCTAAGTTATGCAACTTTAAGAAAATTATTGATGTGTCTAATAAAGTTTCTCCTGTTGTTGTCGCCACTTCTTTTGCAAATGAATCTATGTCTTATTCTGTTCGCACCTGTGCAGGCCTGTTGCCTGATGACAGTTGCTCCAGTGTTTCTGTCCTAGATGCCTTGCAGTCTGCTCCGCAGATCGCGGAGGTTTGCGATATGGAAGCGTCAGTTTCGCAACCTAAAGCGATCTTGGATCCGCAAATTTTGCGTTCTGACTCCTCGGATTCGACATTGTTAGCCGAATCTAAGAGTGAGACAGCGCTTCGGTTTTGCGAATCTGATGCTGAAGCTTCTTTGCCTTGTCCAGAGAAGCTTTCTCTGAACCTGCCCTGTACCATGAATGAAGGCATGATGTCCACTTGCATTGACATTTGCGAGTCTGATTCTGAAGAAAGTATTGACTCTCCACCCAGTACTCTGGATGAGTCAATATTGCCTTGTACAATATCTCCTGCCCTGCCCCTAGAGGCTCGTCTAGGTATTGCTGCTATTTTTACCTGTCTTTCTGCAGTTTTGAAGTTGCAAGCTAGTTTGACTACTACGCAGAGTTCTGGGTGCAGCGAGATTAAAGTTAGGGAGTCAGTGTGTGGTCCAGTGAATATTCCTGTACGTTCCACTCATGATGATGAAATTCAGTCTCAGTTTATGGTGGAACCTTCCCTGGGACATCTGCCCTGTTCTCAAAGTAAAGTTCCAGTTTTGCCCTGTAACATGGATAGTACAGAATCCTTCTTAGACAACTTGAAAAATGATGTTCCTGAGGTCTTGTTTGATGATCTGAAGGTCTCCGAGTTCCTCCCAAAGGGTGCAGAACTTGTAGGAGATGTCTCCTGCCCCCCAGGTCCTTCTGAGGTGTTGCCCACTTCAGTAGGCATTGCTGCCTTGCTGACTACTTTTGCAGCTCTTGTGGAGCTTCATTCATGTGTAGTCAATGATGATATTACAGTTACAGAAAATTCTGAATTTGAGTCCGAGTCTTCTTTTGAAAGACCAGTACCTGTGACCTTTACTCGTGATGATTTTCTGCCCGGTACTGGTTTTGGTCTTGTCGTGTCGGACTCTGAGGTTGGCAGTTCCCCGACATGTCCTGAGGTTTCTCCTGTACTAGTGTACCCCGATGTGCTCTGTGACCCAGAAAGCCCAAGTGTGCCTCACTCGCTCAGCACTTGTATTCTCTGCTGAGGGGGCGCGGCTGGCTGGCACTGTGTAGTTAGTCATGTGGGTGGTCATGTGGAGCCGCCCACATGACGTATAATAGAGCGCAGGGAGTGAGGGCGGATACGAGCGGGGCTGTAATCCTGCGCAGCCACGGCTATGCGAGCTGCGCAGGAGGTAGATTTTTAAAGCGGCGATTCTGCTAAGGCGACCCTGTGGAGGGTCGGGAGCTACAATGAAACCTGGATTAGGCTGATAAAGCACCTGACAGTGAAAAGGAAGGTGCTGTTCTTCTGCCCTGTGGTCTGCTTTAGCAATGAGGTACATAACTTTTTTTAAGCAATTTGCCTCGTAAGTCCTTTAAGCATTGCAGTGGCAGTCTCCTCTAAATTTTGATACCAGGCCTCATAATAGAAAAGGGATATACAGCAAGGCCTCGTTCACATTACACGTGTTGCCATCCGTATTTCGGCAACGTGTGCGGGAGGCAGACACGCATGACATCAGAAGTGCATAGACTGCACTGTCTGATGTTCACACTGTGTGGTCCGTGCATGCCCGTTTCTAGAGCCGTGCGAGCCATGCGGCCACCCTGAGCGCTGAATGAGTGGGGGCGCTGTAATGGAGGGGGGAGTCAGCCGCAGGGAGGGCAGCCCAACCTCTCTCTCTCTTCCTCCCCAGGGGCCGCCCCCGTGCTCCTCCCTCCGAGTCTGACTGTAGAGTGAGCGTAGGGAAGCGCTGTATAGAGACAGCAACTCACCTGACTGCATTCCAATCGCCGCTCACTCGCTGCTGGTCACCTCTTCTGCCTAGCTGCTGATACACACGCTGCTTCCTGCTAAACAGGAAGCAGTGTGTGTATCAGCGGTTAGGCAGAGGAGGAGACCAGCGGCGAGTGAGTGGCGATTGGATTGCAGGCAGCCCTCCTATCTAACCTATACTGGGGCAAATATACTGGCTACTTATACTGGAGGCACCTACCTGGCTAACCTATACTGGAGGCAACTATACTGGGGCACCTATGCCTGGCTACCTATACTGGGGGGACCAATAGCCGGGCACCTATACTGGGGCACCTATGCCTGGCTACCTATACTGGAAGGACCTATAGCTGGCTACCTATACTGAGTGCAACTAGACCTGGCTAACCTATACTGCGGGCACGTATACCTGGCTGCGCGGGGGGGGGGGCAATTTTTACACCCTCGCCCTGGGTGCATTTTGGCCTAGAAACTGCCCTGAGTCTGTGAAGGCATGTGCTGCCCAGTGCGGTCTGCAAATGCATGCCGCACGCATTTTTTTGGGGCACCTATGCCTGGCTACCTATACTGGCGGGACCAATAGCCGGGAACCTATACTGGGGCACCTATGCCTGGCTACCTATACTGGGGGGACCAATAGCCGGGCACCTATACTGGGGCACCTATGCCTGGCTACCTATACTGATTGGACCTATAGCTGGCTACATATACTGAGTGCAACTAGACCTGGCTAACCTATACTGCGGGCACGTATACCTGGCTCCGCGGGGGGGGGGGCGCAATTTTTACACACTCGCCCTGGGTGCATTTTGGCCTAGAAACTGCCCTGGGTCCGTGAAGGCATGTGCTGCCCAGTGTGGTCTGCAAACGCATGCTGCCTGCATTTTTTGCCCAAACGCATGGCTGTCCCATACACCGTTGCACTCCAATCGCACAGCCATCTCCGTTTGATAATGTGAACGAGGTGTAAGGCCTGGGGTATGTTGATGCGTATGAAATTACTTCTCAGTGGAGGGTGGAGCCCTCTCTAATCCCTCCCTCAAAGTGCCTCACCTGAATGTACCGGCAGAAGTCATGATTTGAAAGGCCGTAGGAGTCTCTAAAGTGGGGCCAAGGCAACACCTCATCACCAGAGAACAAGTCTTGACCACCCTAATAAGAAGGGTGCGAAAGAGATTTAGAATCTTAGGAAGGGCTGTCATTTTTCAATCATTCACTCTCCTGGTCAGGGAAATATTATAAGGTTCCCATTCTCTAAGAAGGGCATGTATCTTAGCCAGCATGGTCGTATAGTTGGCTGCGTAAAGCTGTGCAAGAGAGGGAGTTAAAAATACTGCTAAATATTTTATACTTTTTTCTAACCTATACTGGGGGGCAGCTATCTAATCTAACCTATACTGGGGGTCAGCTACCTAATCTAACCTATACTGGGGGGCAGCTACCTATCTAACCTATACTGGGGGACAGCTACCTAATCTAACCTATACTGGGGGGCAGCTACCTAATCTAACCTTTACTGGGGGGCAGCTACCTAATCTAACCTATACTGGGGGGCAGCTACCTATCTAACCTATACTGGGGGACAGCTACCTAATCTAACCTATACTGGGGGCAGCTACCTAATCTAACCTATACTGGGGGGCACCTACCTAATCTAACCTATACTGGGGGGCACCTAACCTAATCTAACCTATACTGGGGGGCAGCTACCTAATCTAACCTATACTGGGGGGCAGCTACCTATCTAACCTATACTGGGGGGCACCTACCTAATCTAACCTATACTGGGGGGCAGCTACCTAATCTAACCTATACTGGGGGGCAGCTACCTATCTAACCTATACTGGGGGGCACCTACCTAATCTAACCTATACTGGGGGGCAGCTACCTATCTAACCTATACTGGGGGGCAGCTACCTATCTAACCTATACTGGGGGCACCTACCTAATCTAACCTATATTGGGGGGCACCTACCTAATCTAACCTATACTGGGGGGCAGCTACCTATCTAACCTATACTGGGGGGGCACCTACCTAATCTAACCTATACTGGGGGACAGCTACCTAATCTAACCTATACTGGGGGGCAGCTACCTAATCTAAGCTATACTGGGGGGCAGCTACCTATCTAACCTATACTGGGGGGCACCTACCTAATCTAACCTATACTAGGGGGCAGCTACCTATCTAACCTATACTGGGAGGCACCTACCTAATCTAACCTATGCTGGGGGGGGGGGGCACCTACCGAATCTAACCTATACTGGGGGGCAGCTACCTAATCTAACCTATACTGAGGGGCAGCTACCTATCTAACCTATACTGGGGGGCACCTACCTAATCTAACCTATACTGGGGCGCAGCTACCTATCTAACCTATACTGGGGGGCACCTACCTAATATAACCTATACTGGGGGGCACCTACCTAATATAACCTATACTGGGGGGCAGCTACCTATCTAACCTATACTGGGGGCACCTACCTACCTAGCCTATACTGGTGGTAACTATACTGGCTACTTATATTGGAGGCACCTACATAACTAACCTATACTGGGGGCACCTACCTATCTAACCTATGCTGGGGGCAACTATTCTGACTCCCTATATTAGAGGCACCCACCTAGCTAACCTGTACTGGGGGCATCTGCCTATCTAACCTATACTGGGGGCAACTATACCGGCTACCTATACTGGAGGCACCTACCTGGCTAACCTATACTGGGGGCAACTATACTGGGGCACCTATTTCTGGCTACCTATACTGGCGGGACCAACAGCCGGGAACCTATACTGGGGCACCTATGCCTGGCTACCTATACTGGGAGGACCTATAGCTGGCTACCTATACTGAGTGCAACTAGACCTGGCTAACCTATACTGCGAGCACGTATACCTGGCTCCGTGGGGGGGGAGCAATTTTTACACCCTCGCCCTGGGTGCATTTTGGCCTAGAAACTGCCCTGGGTTCATGAAGGCATGTGCTGCCCAGTGCGGTCCGCAAACGCATGCTGCCCGCATTTTTTGCCCAAACGCATGGCTGTCCCATTCACCATTGCGTTCCAATTGCACAGCCATCTCCGTTTGATAATGTGAACGAGGTCTAAGGCCTGGGGTATGTTGATGTGTATGAAATCCCTTCTCAGTGGAGGGTGGAGCCCTCTCTAACCCCTCCCTCCAAAGTGCCTCTCCTGAATGTACCGGCAGAAGTCATGATTTGAAAGGCCGTAGGAGTCTCTAAAGTGGGGCCAAGGCAACACCTCATCACCAGAGAACAAGTCTTGACCACCCTAATAAGAAGGGTGCGAAAGAGATATAGAATCTTAGGAAGGGCTGTCATTTTTCAATCATTCACTCTTCTGGTCAGGGAAATATTATAAGGTTCCCATTCTCTAAGAAGGGAATGTATCTTAGCCAGCATGGTCGTATAGTTGGCTGCGTAAAGCTGTGCAAGAGAGGGAGTTAAAAATACTGCTAAATATTTTATACTTTTCTTTTAGATCTAAAACTAGAAAACTGAGGCAAGCGAATGTTGTTGCACATCTGATAGAGACCAAAAGCCAATGCTTAAAATTTGGAGAGATTGATATTAAAACCAGAAACAGAGCAAAATCAATCTATCATTGAAAATAAATGCGGCTGCGTACTTCTGAGGGTCTCTTCCAAAGTAAGTATCCACATTCTTGTCCTATGGAGCGCACAGGTATGCTATAATGCACAACAATATATATATATTCTGATTTTTGTTACTTGGTCTTATTTCTTCTTTCTGTTAGCCAAAGTATTTGTACAGAAGTGAAAACCGGGGACCCCCATGTCTGGTAGTAATAAGTGTGCTGTAAGAGAAACACACAGCTGTTGAATTAAAATACCCTTCAGATTCTAGAGCAGTCTGGGTTCTGTTTCATACACGTCTTGCTGGATGAATAGAGCTTTTCAGCTTGAACTTTCGGTGGGCTGGGAGTCAGCGCTGATACTCCCTGTTCCCAGAAACAAATACCTTGAACTCCAAGACAATGTGAGCAGGTCTTAAAAAAAAAAAAAAAAAAAAAAGGTATAGCATGGGAAATGGAAATACACGGGTTTGTTTTTGTTTTGTTGTAGCAAATGGACACATAGAAATCCTTTGGAAAATAATATGCCTTTTACTGTTGAAAGCTGAACTAATTCCCTTTGTAATATGATTCCCTGACTTGGCTTAGAGATTGTGGATTTAATTTAAATGTTGTTTTCTTTGCAATTAGACCACGTGAATAATTAAGGACACTAACATTTTAATGCTTGACAAAACTGCAAGCCACAATATGTTTTGTAGTACCAGGTTACCAATTTCGAAGGGCTTATTACGAGAGTGTAAATATAAAACCCCCCAAAACGCTTAGGGCCCGTTCAGATCAGAAATGCGGATGGCCATGCGTGCGGAACGCGTGCGGACCGCAACGCGTACGAACGCATGGCCATCCGCGTTTGTGTGCGTTGCGTGGCTGATCCCATCACTGAAAAGTGAATGGGACAGCCACGCGTTTTTGCAAAATCTGCGTGCAGCATGCGTTCCCGGACCACACAGGTCCGGAACGCATGCAGTGTGAACATCAGACATTGCACTCTATGCAATGTCTGATGTCGTGCGTTTTGGCCACCTGCACGCGTTTCCAAAACGCGGCTGGAAACGCGTGCAGTGTGAACGAGGTTTGAAAAATAAACCAGAAGCTGCGTTTCAACTTAAAACATACAATCACAGTCCATAGTAAAGCAATAGCTAATTTTGTGTGTGGGTGCTGGCGGGCGGAATCAGCCACTGCGGTTTTATGGCTATTAGGAACTTAAAGAGGAATTGTAACCAAGGATTGAACTTCATCCCAATCAGTAGCTGATGCCCCCCTTCCCATGAGAAATCTTTACCTTTTTTCAAATAGATCATCGGGGGGGGGGGGGGGGGGGGTCTGTATGGCTGATATTGTGGTGAAACCCCTCCCACAGCGTGATGCCAGCAGGGCTGGGCCAAGGCGACAAAGGCTCCAGCCTCAGGGTGCAGCCTAGGAGGGGGCACACAACTCACTCAGCTATTATTACCCTATTGTGTTTGAAGCAGAGAGAAATAAGAAAAAAGGGGATACATGGCAGTGACTGCAAGCCAGATAACTAAAGAAGGGAACCTTAACTAAAAAAAAAATGAGTTTTACTTACCTGGGGCATCTACCAGCCCCCTGCAGCCATCCTGTGCCCTCGCAGTCACTCATGGCTCCTCTGGTCCCCCGCTGCCAGCTAGTTTCATTTTTGCCGACTGGGAGTTGGCCGGCCGCCATGCGTACGTTTTTACGCATCCCTGCTGGTGCATGAAGCTATTGCAGACATCAAAAGGTACATTTTTACGCGTTACGGTTGTAATGCGTAAAATTTTACGCATTGCACCCGTACCGCTTAAAATGTACTAACATGAATAAATTACGTAGCGAATATCAATCATTTATTGATCTCTCTTCTATTTTTTAACTTCTTTGCAATGTACTGACTTATTTTTTTTACCTTTTTTTTTTTGCTAAAGTTCTTAAAATTCTAAAATTCATTATCTTCATGGCGATCTACTTTCTTTTCTTTTTTTTCACTGTATGAATCTCTTGTAGGAGTCCCAGGCTTGTAGTATCTGTAAGACTAGGTTCACAGTGAATGTTGTGTTCCCTGTTACAGCAGAAACACAACGGGTTGCACATTATTCACGTGTTGCATACAATGAAGTATGCGGTCAATGAAAAATATGGTTCACTGTAACTGTTAACACGCTTGTCTTACAGTAACACACTGCATGCAGTGCGTTATGATTCCACACGCCGTTACACCGCACCCGCGGCACTGGGAACAGAACATAGGTTGTGCATTGCAATGTGGCAAGCTGCATTACAAAGTGGTCATTATGCGCACTGTATAAACCCTGAGAATCCCTCATGAGGAAATGGACTAGTCCAAAGTCTCAAACATTGGTCCGCACGACAGCCGGGGGCCCCAGGTCTCTCTCACTAGCTGGGGCCCAAAAACCACCATGCGATACCTAGAGGGAGGTGTGGGCAAGTCCTGGACCTATCACCTCCAGGGAACTCACTCCCACCACCTCTAAACTGAATGCTAACTGCAACAAACACAATTGCTAACTCCCAGCTAAAGCAATCTCCTGCCTATATCTGGTCAGCAGACGCTGGTCAGCCAATCAGGTGTACTGTTATACACCCTTTGCCTGCTGTACCAAATCTAGCGGTTGACAGGTGAGTGGTTAGGGAGGGGACCGTGTGGGAGATGTGCCTACATGGGGCGTCCCTGTAAAACGATGCAATCTACGATTGCATCCAACCGAAGCCTCTCACCTGAATGCTAATTTATGCTATTCCTGCTAGATTTGGTACAGCAGGCAAAGGGTGCATAACAGTACACCTGATTGGCTGACTAGCGTCTGCTGACCGGATATAGGCAGGAGATTGCTTTAGCTGGGAGCTAGTCCAAAGTCTGTCAGAATTCACAGCCTACTCATTTGTATGTGTTTGCATGTATTTTAAATGTAAAAATTATTTGTAATAGTGGTCCTTTAATGAACAGTCAGATGACATCTTCACATTGTAGTTCACAGTTATATAAAGCTGCAAAGTAATTCATTCCACATACCATACTTTTTGGACCATAAGACACACGAAAAGTGGGGAGAAAAAGTCCCTGCGTCTTATGATCCGAATGTCCTGCAAATGGCGATTGTCCGTGAGGAGCGATGAGCAGAAGCGGCAATGGCAGGCTGCATTTGGGCAGATGTGACACTGGCAGGCTGTGTAGGGACAGAGGTGGCGGCGCCAGAGTGCAGTGTGCATATGACCCTCCATCACGGTCCCCGCAACAGAGCCTCCATGTGCAGAGTGTAGCAGAAGCTATTTAATTACCTTTCCGGCCAGCACGAGTCCTCCGTTACCTTACTTCAGCAGAGTTCAGTGTAGCACATCCGACTTCTCTCTGGCACGCGCACTCTGCCCATGTTCTTACTTTCTGGTACTGAAGTCCTCTCACTACATAACCCCAGTACAAGAGCATACAGCCTGCCAGTGCCGCATCTGCACACATATAACTTCCTAGTTGGGCATCTTCCCATATACAGCCTGCCAGTGCCACCTCTACCCACATGCAGCCTGCTGGCACTCTGCTGCCACCTCTGCACATACACAGCCTGCTGGCACTCTGCTGCCCATACACAGCAAGCCTTTAAAGAGAGATAGTTTAGGTGGGAAAGGCCCATAATATGCCCCTGCACCATGGACACACCAGGTATAGTATTTTTTTTCCTGATTTTTGGCATCTAAAAAAGTATGTCATATGGTCTGGTGTGTCTTATGGTCCGAAAAATTCGGTATATCTTTTTTGAAGAAAGACACTTTTCATAAATATCAATGTGACATATATAACTAGGTTCAATTCCCATATCAGTTTTACCAGATACAGTGCACAAAGCCTTGCGGTTTCTTTTTGTCTAGAAGGCCTGGGAGTTTGAGGGTTTTGCACAGTATCATGGCTAATCCAAGCATTTCACTCTTCTGGTCAAAAATTTCTGATGCTTTTTTTTTTAATCTGTTTGAGCCATGTGTCCAGCTAAGGACTCATTGCCCCAAGTGCTCCTACCACTACTAGGCCCACTTTGGCCTTTACTTTCCACATCTTTAGTTCCTCTTTTTATACATAGAAAAAAAACTTTTCAATTTAAATATTTATTATTTTGAAAACTGCAAGAAATAAATGAATACATTTATGTTACATGGTGCTCAGTTAAGTTAGCGAAAATTAGGACCACCGTAATATTTTAGAAGGCCTAAAGGAATCCAAAAGCTCATCCAATGAATAAGCTATGGCAAGATTACATGAATCACACACAGCACTGTTCAGATTTTTCATTTTTCTGCTGTTATAGTTGGCTCTCTGGCTACCCTGTGAGTAAAACCACAGCATAAAGTAAAATTCTAAGATTCTCGCATATGGTGGAGTTTTCTTCTATGCTATATTTTTAACTGTATGTCTACAGGGAAGCAGTGTTTCATTTGCTAAAATCCTGAGACAGAACTTGATTGCGGTAGATGGGCATTTTCAGCTAGCACTTTTTGCTGGTAACGTTTTGTTCTGGTGCTGATAAAACACAAGAACCCCATCAACCTTGTGCAGCACAGGGGTGTATTGCTTGGGTGCTATGACACTATCTACCTAGATTTTGTATGTTCTTCCCATGTCTTCATTGGTTTCCCAGGCACTCCACCTTCTTTTCACATCTCAAAAACAATGCTAAATTGGTCTTTGACTAAGATAGGGGCACTAGACTATAATTATGGCAGGGATTAAATTGTGAGGCAATGAGGGAAACTGAGGGGCCATATGCAATTCACTTTTTCTCTTTTACAAATGCCCGTTGCGCACAGGCCCTGCATATACCTCCTGGTGGCTACCCTCAGTCAGGTTTGAGGTTACCACTATGGGCTGAGGATTTTCAGCTCGAGCCTGACTCGAGATTACCGCTAGAGAGGTTAAGCAACCAGCAAGAAAGAATTGCAATTGCAGAGTGTTCAAAAGTTATTTTAAACAGAAGATGAAAAATGATCTACTAGGCGAACTTGTGAGAAAAGGGGAATTGAATAAGGGCCTTTATCTCAGACTGTATGAAATGCACAAAACATTCCTTGTGCCTGTCCTCTGAAATCCAACAAACTCTGTAGTTCTCGCTATTTCTCTATACAGGCTGGCCTAAAGTATTGTAAGCATTCTAAAATAGTGTGATAACTGGATTGCTTTAGCTTGTGGTGGATGACCACATAGTATAGGCAGCATAGTGAGGCTATGAATCCATATACTGCAAGTGGGATAATGCTGCAGAAAGCGTGATAAGGAAATCTAGCTAAAAAAAAAGAGAAAAACAACAAGAAAAAGATGGTGAAGGTTGTGGTTGTGACTGCAGAATAGGGCTGGGCTGTATTTCACTATTAGGTCAGTAGTAGTAGTATGTCATACAGATTAACCAGCTGAGCGGTCTGGACGAGCTCAGCTCGTCCAACACCGCCAGCGGCTGCCGCTCAGGCCCTGCTGGGCCGATTTTAATGAAATAAAAAGCAGCACACGCAGCCGGCACTTTGCCAGCCGCGTGTGCTGCCTGATCGCCGCCGCTCTGCGGCGATTCGCCGCGAGCAGCGGCGAAAGAGGGTCCCCCCAGCCGCCTGAGCCCAGCGTAGCCGGAACAAAAAGTTCCGGCCAGCGCTAAGGGCTGGATCGGAGGCGGCTGACGTCAGGACGTCGGCTGACGTCGATGACGTCACTCCGCTCGTCGCTATGGCGACGATATAAGCAAAACAAGGAAGGCCGCTCATTGCGGCCTTCCTTGTTTATTCTGGGCGCCGGAGGCGATCGGAAGATCGCCTCCGGAGCGCCCTCTAGTGGGCTTTCATGCAGCCAACTTTCAGTTGGCTGCATGAAATAGTTTTTTTTTAATTTAAAAAAAACCCTCCCGCAGCCACCCTGGCGATTTAATCAGAACGCCAGGGTGGTTAATTCATTCGTTTACGTCCCGATGGAAGTGCATGAACAGTAGGGATGCTCATTCGGATTCTGCAGAAATGCAATTTCCGAATTTCGAATGCGAAAATCGGTAATGCAAGTGCGGTAGGCGGATTTCTGCCGGAAATCGCGGAAATTCCACCCGAATTTAACATCGATTTTCTCAAAACTATACGGTCTTTTTGAAAACATTTATTTGCATCTTGTTTACAAGATTTAGTTTAATAAACCCTGAAAATTTGGTGTTTCTAGGACTTAAGGGGGCTTTGCTATTAACCGCTAAAGTCGGCGGATTTTTACTGTAATGTAAAATGCAGAAAATCTGCATCTGCCTATTTTCTGCATTTTACATTGCAGTAAAAATCCGCCGACTTTAGCGGTTAATAGCAAAGCCCCCATAAGTCCTAGAAACACCCAAAAAGTTTTCAAAAAGACCTTATAGTTTTTGAGAAAATCGATGTTAAAGTCGGGCGGAATTTCCTCGATTTCCGGCGGAAATTCCGCATTGGAATGCGGAAATTGGTAGCGGAAAGCGGAATCGGTAATTGGCAATGGCGGAATGCGGATTTATCGCAGAATCGGAAATTGGCATTCCGACCATCCCTAATGAACAGTCCAATGTTGCCAAATTTTCATGGGCTGGAACTTTTCATGACTCGGCTACTGGAACAACTGGTGTTCTATGTGAAATAGTTCATGTAGTGATCTAATATGTAATACTCTCACAGTCCCACTGATATACTAATGTGTTGCTGCAGTATACACACTTAGGCCTAGTGCACACCAGAGCGGTTCTGCTGCGGTTTGCGATCCACTTGCGGGTGCGGATCCGCTAGGGTAATGTATTTCAATGGGCTGGTGCACACCAGAGCGGGAGGCGATTTGCAGAAACGCATTCTCCCGGGCTGCTGCAGATTTTGGATTGCGGATGCGTTTCTGCCTCAATGTTAAGTATAGGAAAAACGCAAACCGCTCTGAAAAACGGCACTTCAGAGCGGTTTGCCAGGCGTTTTTTGTTACAGTAGCTGTTCAGTAACAGCTTAACTGTAACAATGCATGAAATCTACTACACCAAAAACGCTTCACAAAACCGCAAAACGCTAGCTGAAACGCTGCAGAAAAAGAAGAAAAAGCGTTTCAAAATCGGCTAGCATTTTGCGGATCTGCTAGCGGTTTTTGGTGTGCACCAGGCCCTAGAGATGTTTTTCTTCCAATGTTGCATCCTCTTTGGCAGTTTGCTATTCTAGACGGAGATGGGTGTTGAGTGTCACTCGAAAACCATTTACGAAATTTCAAAAGCTAAAACATTACTGGAGTTTAAAGTTAATATGGCGTAGATTTATTCCCTACCAGCTACTGGAAAGTTCTTGTCTGATTCTTTTTTTTTTTTACAACTTCTAATAAATCGCAGCTTGCTATTGCCCTGTGGTGTGATTAGGGATGTATAAAGCAATGAGATCAGTCATGGCAAGCGGGAATTCTGTTTACACAGTTTTGTTTAATTAAGATCTCTACGTGATGTTGCCATTGCAAGTATCTAAATAACTCCCTGTTTGTAAGGCCTGGAAATCTTGTATGTCCTGAAATATTTTATATCATGCAATGTTAGGAGTATAATCTAATAAAGCCATTTGTACTCAACTACTTAAAGCGGAACCGAAATATGATAATTAAAAAAAAATAGACTTTCACTTCCCTAGGGCTTCTGCCAGCCCCCTGCAGCCTCCCTGTGCCCGCGCCATCTCTGAATGATTCTCTGGTCCCCCACCGCTTGTCACTGTCCACTGTGCCTGCGCAGCCCTGACGGCACATGTCCTCATTCACGTTCCTCTCGCCAGGAGCGTCCTGCACAGGCGCAGTGGATGGCGACTTGTAAGTCAGCAGTCAAGAAATGGAGCCGCTGCGGGGGACCAGAGAATCGTTCAGAGACGGTGCGGGCACAGGGAGGCTGCAGGAGACTGGCAGAGGCCCCAGGTAAGTGAAAGTCTTTTTTAAAATCATATTTCAGTTCCGCTTTCGATTAAACCTGAGAAGGGGGGATAAAAAAGTTATACATACCTGGGGCTCCCTCCTGCCTGCTTGTAGCCTCTGCAAATTGCCCCGGAAGTCCGGGGCATACTGCACATGCGCGGCCTGGCCGTGCACTTACACACCCTGCCGCTCCTTCGTGGCTGGGAGTGTTTTGCACCTGCACAGTAGTACTGCACAGATGCAGAATGCTCCCAGCCACAGGAGCACAACGGGGAAGTGCAAACCTGGACTCTGCCTGCCAACTGGCAGCAACTGGAATGACTTCCTGGGACAAGTTGTGGAGCCTGAAGGCAGTGGAGGACAGTGCCAAGAGAGCGATCAGGCCAGAGGGAGCTGGAGGAAGCCGCAGGTATGTGTACATTTTTTATATCCCCCCACCCCCCGTCTCAGGTACACATTAAATGTCAACAGCCCTGTCTAATCCTCAAGGGACCAAAGGATTAGCGGTAATATTGCCATGCACTGTCTGCGCATGGCAATATTAATGACGCCATGTGAATCAGGCCTATTGTTTTACCAGTGTCATCTCACCCTGTTGGCTAAACTAAAGCTGTGGGATCTGCTGTTTGATTCATGATTGCTGTTTAGAAATGACCTTATCTGCGCAACGGATGTGCCTGAGTGAGATTTCCAGATAATAAAGGACTACTTCTGCCTCTGTAGGCTCCTTGACAGGATCTTGTTTCCATACAGAGCCAGCCAAGGATCAAACATTCAGACTGCTTTGAGGACTTCTTCACAGAGCTCAACGAGCGAGTTTACAGGGAACAATATCAATATCTTGACAAGTAGATGTACAGAGGCGCCAAAAGGATAAAATATGCTAAAATGTTTAAAATATTCGGATGGCGGCGGGGGACCGGCCACTCAGAAATAGACTCGATGCTGTCGCTTAAGATAAAGACAATTTATTCACATACTCCATGAACAGAACCGCAGTGCGTTTCACGGGTATATTCCCGCTTCCTCAGGCAATAAACAGATAGGAGTACACAGTACAGTCTCAAGGTCACGAATAGCGCCTCTGTAACAGAGGCGCTATTTGTGACCTTGAGACTGTACTGTGTACTCCTATCTGTTTATTGCCTGAGGAAGCGGGAATATACCCGTGAAAACGCGCTGCGGTTCTGTTCATGGAGTATGTGAATAAATTGTCTTTATCTTAAGCGACAGCATCGAGTCTATTTCTGAGTGGCCGGTCCACCGCCGCCACCCGAATATTTTAAACATTTTAGCATATTTTATCCTTTTGGCGCCTCTGTACATCTACTTGTCAAGATATCCACCCTTGGTGGTTGGAAGGGTGACAAACCCTCCTTTCCTTCTTCAGAGAGCGACATCTTATTCCTGAGTGGGGACAGGTCTAATCTCCCCACCTGCCTATATAGTGGTTGCCTAAATGGTAACCCATGTTTGTAAGTATAATACTTACTCTACACTAATTCTCCCTGATCCAATACATACTACACTATATTGGGCTCTCGGTTTCTCTGCAATATCAATATCTTCTGAGAATAATGTCAGATGTGCAAACAAAAATGTTGTAGAATTATCTTTGTAAGGGGAATACATAGTTTTTGTTTGCAATAAAGTTCATAAGC
>NC_090654.1:229074879-229109879 GCF_040937935.1 Hyperolius riggenbachi | reverse complement strand
TCACTCTGTGGTCCGCGAGCGAGTGCACAGGGGAATAATTAGCTACTTTACGCTATATGGCAGTACCAGGGCTGAATGATACTACTCTTGATGCCAAGAGATGCCAGAGATATTATGCTATTGAGAAACCAACAAGAGTTCTATCTCAGGTAAAGCTGAACTTCCATACTCTTTCTAATGGTGGCCATACATGATACAATTTTTTTCATCCAATCTTACCATTTCTATGTAGTACAAGGGTAAATTAAGTGAATATATTGAAAGGATAATTTAGGCAGTTACCTTATATTACATAGAAATGGTAAGATTGTATGAAAAAATTGTACCATGTATGGCCACCATAAGCTCTGGTTTGCTATTATACTATTTTACGTTAAAATGTTTACAGTTATACTCTGTGTGCTCGCCCCTATGGTGGATGATATTGAAAACAATGATATAGCCGTTTATTATTTCACTCTTCACTAAATATGCCGCTCACCTTGATCCCTATAACTCCGGGACCTCCCCAGTGGTGGTCCTATAAAGGCACAAGTACTTGGGTGAACTACAAAACAAGAGAGAACAAGCTACAAATAGCTATGATCTACTGATAGATAATATATTCTCTCTTATCACAATCTAGGAGTGACAGAAGATATGCTTCACAGCTAGTTATTGTATCTAGAAAGGTTATCACATCCCATTTCCGTCCAGCAGATGGGGCTACAGAACCACAGATGGAGGGTGGTAGAGGAGTAGTGCTGAGCTATAACAGAAAGATGAGTTCCCTCAAGTTCCAAGTTGTTTTGGGTCAAAATGTATATGTATAACTGCACTGGATTGCCCCTTTGGTAATACACATTAGCACCCATATCCCAAAACTGCTCCTACCTAAATATTTGAACACTTATGGGAGATACACCATTGCCAATACCTATAGGCCTATAAACTATTCAAAGTACCAGTTGTTAGTAGCCTAGCACTTAACAGAATACCCCAACTGTCAATGATTCTCTTTGTTGAGATCAAATAAGAGGGGGGGGGGGATATAGAGAAGAAATTAAGTTTTGTACCTCCTAGTAATAACTGGGAGTTGCTGGGCAGTGGACCTCTTCAGCCCATCTGACCGCTCCCACACACGGGTGTGTAATTATATTACACACTAGTTTATAAGTTAGAACCTTTCTCCTTGGCGGATAGCTAAGGGAAGGTTGGGGAGTTTGGGGATTAAGCTACAACACAAGTTAGTAGACGTAGCAGGGAGGGTGTTGGGAATATAAGTAGTGGACTATAAGTCTCTGAGGTTCCTGGGAACAGGAATGGTGTTCTCTCTCTTACTCTATTTCTTTTCTCGGTCCTCTCTTGGACCAACTCACCTTAAAACAATGTCATATGTGCATATATGCTCTTTGAAGGTTTATGATGGCAACTTTACAACGGGATAATGTGCCAACTAGCTTGACCTGTGTCTCATGGAATGTTAGGGGGTTAAATTCCAAAATTAAACGCTCCTTAGTCTTTGAATTTCTTAAAAAATACCACCCCCATATATGTATCTTCCAGGAAACCCATCTTATTGGTAAAACGATCATGGCTTTGAAGAAGCCATGGGTCGGTCACTATTTCCACTCTACGTACTCTACGCACTCAAGAGGAGTCAGTATACTATTCCACAAGTCCCTGCACATTGTGATACATCAGGTCAAGCTGGATAATTTTGGCAGGTATATAATAGTCCAGGCAACCATCTTTGGTATACAGTTTGTTATTATAGGTCTGTACCTTCCTCCTGTTGGAAATGTAGAACTTCTTAATGAATTAATTGCTATAATCTCACAGCTACCGCCTGCAAAAATTATATGGGCAGGTGATTTCAACCTAGCGCCAAACCCGGTAAAAGATAGACTAAAACTTACAGGACCAGAAAGATTCAATCTAAGTGAATGGGCAAATACACACACTTTAGTAGACACATGGAGGTGGAAGCACCCGGATGAGCTGAAGTATACTTGCTCTTCAGCCACACATAGGACACTCTCCCGCATTGATCTCATATATACATCAAGTGATGTGCTACCTATGATCGCAAAAGCAGACATCCTCCCCAGTGGTATATCCGACCACGCCCCAACATTACTTACGCTTACTGTTAAAGAAATATTAATATCCAGATCCTGGAGATTATCCAGGTTCTGGATTAAGGAATCAATGGTAGACACCGCAATCACCAAGGCACTACAGAACTATTGGGCAGATAATGAAAGGACAGCCTCCTCGGAGGTGGTCTGGGACGCGCAAAAAGCATGTATCAGAGGATACTACATAGCTGAAATCTCCAATGCTAGGAAACAAGCTAATATTATACTTGAAAACGCTGAACAGCGTGCCACGCAAGCTGAGACCACATATACTAACAATAAAACATCACAATCCTACAAAGATTGGCAGGCAGCGCTCGCCAAGGTAGAGCTCCTACGGGTGGACTGCTGTAGACGGGCGTTGCTGGCTAAATCCCAAACTATATTTGCTAAGGGGGACAAAAATGACAAACTTCTAGCTTGGCTGCTTAGAGATACTAGGTCAAATACTGCGATCCCCGGGATCAGGTCCGAGGAGGGCTGTTTATGCGTAGACCAACACACTATAGAGCAGACCTTTATACAATACTACACAACCTTATACTCCTCTAAAGTAAACTACTCTACCTCACAACTAGATACGTTTCTGCACAACATTGAATTCCCTACCCTTAGTGAAGAGCAAACTAAAGCCTTGGATGCACCGCTTACCCTGGACGAGATCACAGACGCTATTGCAGAAATGCAATGTGGGAAATCTCCAGGTCTCGACGGATACCCATCAGAATATTACAAGCACTACCACCTTACCCTTGCACCCAAATTGCTAGCTGTCCAGAAGGCAGCGCTCGAGGATGGTGTGCCCCCTGCTTCCTGGTCGGAGGCATTAATAGCATTAATCATAAAACCCGGCAAAGACCCCACTATGTGCACCTCATATAGACCCATCTCACTCATCAATGTCGATGCAAAAATAATTGCAAAAGCCCTAGCTACCAGGCTTAATAAACATATCCTTACCATAATTCATCAGGATCAAACAGGGTTTATGCCCGGAAAGGGAACGGACATAAACCTGAGAAGGTTACACACTAATCTAGTAGCCAATCACAGCAATACCGGGGACAGGGTTCTGGCCTCACTAGATAATGAAAAAGCCTTCGACTCGGTTGAGTGGGGATACCTCTGGAAAGTGATGAGCAAATTTGGTATCGGTGGTAACTTTATAAAAATGGTACAATTACTATATCAAAACCCCACGGCTAGGCTACGTATTAATAATAAAATATCACAACCATTTCCGCTCCTTAGGGGGACTAGACAGGGGTGTCCCCTCTCGCCGAGTCTATTTGCCATAGCTATAGAACCTTTGGCTATAATGCTTAGAAGCTCTGACGGGTTTGAGGGGTTAAAACTGGGGAGACTAGAAGAAAAAATTTCACTCTATGCGGACGACATATTATTATATCTTGCAGACTCGGGACCTTCCCTCTCTACGGCCTTCCATATAGTAGACCACTTTAGTAAATGGTCAGGATTAAAAATCAATAAAACTAAGTCCATTCTTTTCCCCTTAGATAATAACACCCCTGGGGGGGGCTCAAGTGGGTTGGACTTACAATGGGTAACCAAATTTAAATACTTGGGAATTATAATACAGAAAGACACTAAGCTATTCCTGACGAATAATTTTTTCCCCATTATACAACAGGTTAAGGATAAATGTAATACCTGGCAGGACCTACCTCTAACGTTAATAGGAAGAGTCAATGCAGTCAAGATGATGCTATTACCTAAATTCACATATATTTTCCGCAATTCCCCAGTATGGATCCCCAAAAAACACTTTAACGAAATAAATAAAATACTAATTCCATTCATATGGTCCAATAAACTCCCCCGAATGTCTCTTCAAACATTGATGCTTCCGACCTCCGAGGGTGGGCTATCCATGCCTAATTTCTTCTATTACTTCCTTGCAGCGCAACTAGTCACAGTCCGTTGGTGGTTCTCCAGAAACGAGCTTAACCCCGCAATAGTAGCAGAAGCGGCATTCATGGGATCATATGAGGCCCTTTTAAATCTCCCTTTTAGAGGATCAAACTCATCCCCACATATAACTATAGTCATGAAAACCACGATTCGTGCGTGGCAATATCTACAAAAGAAATTTGCAGTGTCCGTGAGACAATCCCCATACACCCCCCTTTGGGGCAACCCTAATATACCTCACTTCTCTTCTATACCAGACCCGGCACTATGGGCGAAACATGGGATCAAAATATTGAAAGATATTACTAATACGGGAACACTAATGCCCTTCACAGAACTTAGACAATTATATAATATCCCTCGACAAATGTATTTCAGGTATCTACAACTCTCACATGCATTCATTGCCCAATTTGGAAGGGGGGGTGTGCAACTGGGGTCCGACCCACTGGAATCTCTCCTTATACAGGAAAATTTAGGAAAACCCCTATCAGCCATATATACAGACCTGCTAATCCAAATGGGCCACAATACTGATAAACTACGTACGCAATGGGCAGGTGACATAGGGGAAATAGAGAATGAGGAGTGGGAGGAAGTGGTGGGAAGGGGAGCTGGGGTCCTGATCTCGTCCAGGGACAGACTAATGCATCTAAAATATCTTCATAGAGTGTACTTCACTCCACATAGGCTGCATAGAATCAATCAAGCCCACTCTAATATATGCACTAGATGTGGTACACTAATAGGGGCCTACCTACATATGTTCTGGACATGCCCAAAACTCAAAAGGTTTTGGGAACAGGTTGAAAAAACTATTGGGAAGGTACTAGATCTTCCGTTCAAACTTGACATAAGAATGGCAATGCTGGGAATATTTGCAAAAACTAGCCACAATAGATATAAACAAGCTATGATATTCACACTTTGCCATGTTGCTAGGAAAATCATTCTAATTCACTGGAACCAGCCGGTAGAGCCCTCTAAGACTGAATGGATTTCAACAGTTAATCATATGCTCCCCCTGTGCAAAATGACATACAAAAGCAGAAACTGCCCAAATAAGTTCGAGAACATATGGTCTAGGTGGTGTGATAAACACTGTAGGAGTCTTCAAACAGAGATCTGAATATATGTTTTATTGAACATTATACGTGAGACACAATGTATTTATTCACCGATAAAAGTGAGTGTAGCATCTTTACAGACAATTGAGTAATAAAATGTATCTCCTTACTCCGGCCATAGAACGTTCAGAGACACTTCTCTATATGTAATATGGAATACCGTCATATGTGACATATTGTTAATTAGACTCTATTAATATGTCTTCTCTTTACTTGAATAACATATTATAAGCAACATTACTTAAGATGTCTTTTCTTTCTTCTCCCTTTCATCTCTTTTACTCTTCTCTTCTCTTCATATTTTCTTCACTGTCTTCTTGGGACTCTGACTTACCACAGCTTACTGTTTTGGGTAATATGTTTGTAAGTTGTAACCACAGTTATGTTGTACTGTTGTACTGAAAAAAGAAAACAATAAAAAACTTACCTGTTAAAAAAAATATAAGCTCATTTTAAATTTGATGTTAGCAAGAGTCTCAAAATAGATTTGATTGATACAGGAGCCCTATACCACTATGTTTGCCATTGTACTTAGAACAGCAGTCCATAAACTTTTGGGAGCTGAGGTGACTAAAGGTTCATACACACTTACCAAGTATCTGTCCATCTATCTACCAAACTTGTCTGTTAAGCCCCATACAACTTTTGTTGTGAAACAAGTTGAAACAACTAAAAAAAGTATTTTGGTATTGTTCAAACAGCTGATAAGACTAATAAGAAGTCTATCCAACTGTTGGATCGACTTCTTATCAGTCTTATCAGCTTTTTGAACAATAGCAAAATACTTTGTTTTAGTTGTTCCAACTTGTTTCACAACAAAAGCTGTTTGACAATTGTGCTGCATAAAAGACCGCTGTTGAGCGTGTGAATGGGGCTTAACAGACAAGTTTGGCAGATAGTTGGACAGACAGTTGGTAGGTGTGTATGGAACTTTAGAACTGTAATAGTGAAAGTGAAATCTTGCACCATCGTTGCATGTTAATGAATCTCAGCTGCTCAATAGCTTAGGATCTCCTTTGTTGCATTTTTAATTTCATAATGTGCCAAATGTTTTCAGTGTATGACAGGTCTGGACTGTAGGCAAGTAATTTTGGTACTTGGATTGTTCAGCTACAGAGCCATGTTGTTATAATATGTGCAGTATGCAGTTTGGCCTGATCAAGGCATCATTTGAATTGCACAGTGCGTTGTTCCAACAACCTATATACAGTATATCATTCAGCATTATTAGTGTCTTCCCTGATGTGCAAGGTGTCTATGTCAAGTGCTCTAATGCACGCCTGCCGTATCATGAATGCTGATAACAAGCTGGCCTGGTACTTCCCTGCTGTAGTATGCAGGATGCCGCATAATTTACATCTTAGCCTCAGGCCATCTTTTTTTTTTTAAACAATGTTTTATTTGGTTTCAAAAGTTTTCATACAAATACAGCATTTACAGTTTTACATGTCGTACAGCGCCTATTTTTACTTGAGTTCAAACTTGTGTATGGTACTATAGTAATGTCCATATGGGGTATTTACAGAAGTTGTTCGATGTTCACATCCGCTGTACACACAAAACAGGTTGCTTTGCCAGTTGCAATCTACGAAAAACCATCCCTGCCCTCCCGTCTTAACAACACCCCCTTAGACCCTTCCCAATTAACCCTAAAGTCCTTCCCTCCCCTTTCCCTACCTCTCCCCCTTTTTGTCACTGTTTCTCCCCCTTTTCAAACACGAGTATTTAGAGCCATCTTTTAGTGTTATGTGTAGTCTTCTTCCTTAGAGTGTACTTTCTCTGAGTGAAGTGTCTGTTACTTCCACGAAGCTGCTTGGGCGTTTCATACTTTAAGTTTCCCCAGGCTCCCTTGTAAATCTTTCATGGCATACCATGCCGTATATTTATATGGTTCCATTATTGTTCTGATTTCCTGTTGTGTAAATGTGGTTGTGATGAATTTTCCCCATGTTAAGAAGTGCTTTTTGGTGGACCTTTCCTTGTGCTGTTTCGTTTCCAGATTGTCCAGGTTAAACAAATGTAGCAGTTCTTCTTTAAGGTCCCAAGTTGTCGGTACGCTAGGGTATATCCACTTATTGTAGATTACTTTTTTTGCTGCAAGCAAGATAAGGTGGGCCAACCTCGAGATGGGTTTAGAGGCTGTTCCACCTCGGTCCGATTGTATTGACTGGTCATAATGAAACAAGCATAAAAGGGGGGATAACTCAATAGTAATGTTGCTTATTTTCTGTATGTAGTTCTTTACTTTTTCCCAGTAATCTTTTATCCGATCACAAGTCCACATGCAATGAAATAGATTAGCGTTAGGGGCTGAACATTTTGGACACTCAGATTTATAATGTGGGGGTGGGGTTTTATAATCTATGTTGAAAGCATATTTCGCTCGATGGATTAGCTTATAATGCGATTCCCTCCAATTTTCGCTTAGCACTATTGACCTAACTATTCTGTTCCCCTCTATTATGGCATTACCCAGGTTGTCAGCCTTTATATCTTTATGCCAGTTTTTGAAATTGTTTTTAGCTAAAGATTCAAGACCAATGGATTGTAGATTATGATGTATGTCTGCTAGTGATCTTATGCCACCTTGTGGTTGTAGGAGGCGGTCAAATTGGTCTGGGCTCATAATGGATCTAGTGTCTCGTGCCTGCGAGTGTACATAGGATTTTAGCTGTGCATAATAAAGAAAGTGCTGTTTAGGGATCCCATACATGGCTCTTATTTCTTGGAATGAATGCCACCTATTTCTCTTAAAGGACCACAGGTTTCCCAGTTTAGTTATCCCCTTATTTTCCCACTCTAAAAACCCTTTGTGTGCTATGCTGGCCGGAAAGGCTGGGTGTCCCCACAAGGGCACATATTTTGATAGATGGTAGGGCTTATTAAAAAGTTTCCTAGTTGCCTTTCAAGTTGCCCAGGTGTCAATTATTGTTCTACTGGTTTTGAGTCTAGTCGGAAGTTTGCTGTAGGGTGTATGTAAAATTGCCATGGTAGACCACGGTTCCAAAAATGCTTCTTCTAATTGTGTGTTTGAGTATACATTTGTTCTCATCACCCAGTCCCTTATATGACGAAAGAGACATGCCAGGTTATAGAGTCGTATGTCTGGGATTCCTGCTCCCGCCCAGTCTTTGGGTAGTTTTAACTTGGTCAGAGCTATCCGTGGTTTGCGACCTGCCCACAGGAAATTTGTGAGTACTCTGTTAACTTCTTGAATGTCCTTATGTTTTAATAGTAGGGGTATGGTTTGTAGCGGATAAAGCAGTCTCCCGAAGATGCCTCAGGCCATCTTAAAGGAGCTCAGGCCCAAAGGTGGAGTTGTTTTTGGATCATGTTCATATACACATACCACGCAACATTTTGAGATGAGAAAGAGGGACACTTAAGCCACACCCCTGCCACACCTCTGACCACACCCCATTACACCCCTAGACAAGCATACCATAAAGATTTCGTAAGAAAAATATGTTGTTTCATAATTCAAACCACACTGGTCCTTTCTATCCTGGTTCATTTTCCTTCATATTCACATTTTAAAATTAGTAATATGTCAATTAAAAGGATGGGAATAAAGTTTAGAGTCAATCAAACACGTTTTTTAGTAGCCAAATATATATATTTACATAGAAAGAGGGACAAAGTCCTAAAACAGGGACAAATGAGGAGGAATGAGGTACAGAGGGACAGGGCTCCCAAAGAGGGACTGTCCCTCCACAAGAGGGACAGTTGGGAGCTAAGCATATACTGTACACGCATTTGAGGATAATGCAATAAACTGGCCTAACAGAGAATGTTTTTTTTTAGAAATGTGTGATTTCCACTACTGAATCACATCTGTTTTAATGCAGTGCTGCCCAAGAACTCTAAAGACATGGTCATCCAATACTGGCTTTTAGTCTTGTCCCTTCTTTACAGGGATTTTTCTGAATTCTTAGAATCTTTCAATTATATTATGTAATGTATATGATGAAATCCTATTTTTTTGTCATTTTAAATTGAGAGTTGTTTGAATTGCACTATTTGCCTGCACTACATTGTGGTGTTCCACTATGTATATTTTCCTATGTGAGACCGTCCTGGGAATATACTTTTATATCTACTTCTATATTCTCTCTGTAATCTTCTTTCTTCTTCTGTATACTTGATCTCTGTGATTTTACCACCAGTACCAGTACCACAACCTAGTAAAGAGAGCCAACGAAAAGCATTTTTAAATCTTCTGCTGTGGCTCCTACTAATTCAACCATTGAGAATACTTCCTGTAAAAAAAAAACCAAAAAAAAAACGATGGAGCCCGGGCTGAGGATTCAAATATTTTCATGGGCTTCTATAATTGCACTACAATAGCAGTAATAGAAATCCTGGCAAAATCATCTTTGAATTTGCTGATAAGGTTCCCTATTGGACAAGACATGTGAATGCTTTGCTGTAAATAGGTAGGGAATACAAATTACTCCTCTACCTGTTTAGCAGAAATGCACTCCCTCTTCCAGACCTACCACTACACATATGGGGTAGTTAAACATGCCTCTAGTGCATATAAGTGGGGGTGAAATGGACAAAAGGGCTTTGCAGGAGAGAAAGGACTTATGCCTCTCTCGTACAGAGCCAACTTATGTCATGGACCATGAGGGTCAGTATTGTTCAGAATGGAAAAGCCACACACTGTTCAGCTCAGCCATTGTGGCCATACTAGCCAGATTGGGAGATTGCATTTTAATTGCACAGTTTAACAGAACACAGATAAGTAGCACTGGGCGGTGCTGAAGACAGCTCCACAGAACAACATCTTGCTCAAGTAATGCCTGGTTTCAGCCATGTACTCCAGTAACTTGTTTAACCTGTGTGTTCAAGGCTAACCTCACACAGACATTGGGAGTAAGATGCTGGCAATTGAATTTGCTGATAACTCCTCTGCAATGCCAGCAGCTAGGTAGGAGGAGACAGGAGACATGTTTTTACCTTCTAGAATTGCATAGGACCCTCAGGATCATAGCTGGAGGAGATGAGGACTTCACATGGAGCAGTGTTTCCTGTGCGTCTCTATGTTATCAAGTGCTCCATTCTAGTGATCGCCACTTTAGTTTAGTTTTGATAGGTGATCACTGTTTGCCACGTTTTCCCTTTCTAAATAAACTGATCTTAAAGAGATGATCTCATCTTTAAAAAAAATGGAGGTGAATGAATGGTGAATCTGTTAGCAGAGCATCTCTTCTTTAAAAATTGTTTCCTTATTACTTATGCTGAATAGTCTTTTATCACTCTCAAGAGGTTTTCACCTTTGACTGACTTTTATTGCTTTGGATTAACACCATTTAAAAGCAGGAAGTGAGGGTGTTTTCTTGGATTCAAAGTAATGCCTGGTAGATGATCATCCAGTGATGTCTCTAACTGCAGAAGAGAGCTCTGTTTTAAATACCTTCTTGATCTCCTTAAGAAGATTAGCTTGGATGGAGAGCCATTGTTCGGATTGGCCTGGAGGGTCTCTGAAGGCTTGCGTAATGTCTTGGTCTGGCATGTTTGGGACCGAGCACTGAGAGGCCGCGTTGGCCATCTTAGTCCTAGTAAGCTCATGCTGTTGCTGCAACAGAGTTTGGATTGTCTGAGGGGTGGCGGCTGGGGACAATTTAGCGGTCTTCCATCTCCCACCCATATCTGGGAAGTTGCCAGCTCGAGGTAGATCACTTTTGGGCTTTTTAGTGCTTTGTTTCCCTTGCTCAGGCATGGAGCCAGTGGGGATCACACCTAACCTCGTTGGTGCTACACTTGCGCTCCCATTAACAAATAATTTAGTAGGTTAGAGAGAAAGATCCTTGGCTATAAGCATCTGTGAATATTGCATTTTTTGTTTGTTCCAGATTAAGAGCCCTATGCAATTACTGAATTACATTTTTTGCCTGTGCAATTGCTAGTTTTGGAAACAATGGTTCCCGTCAAGCATGAAGACAAATGAGTCAGCATGTGAAAAGTCCCTATCGCTTATCTGCCACCAGCTTTTACAGGCATCTGGGAGCAACCTTTACTAGGGAGACCCCAGATGCCCATCTTCATATAGTTAGTGGAAGCCATTTTTGACTCCCTATTTAGTGTAAAAAAATACTGTACATACCAATCTTTATTAATAATCAAAAACAAAGTTTTTCTTTAACCACTTGAGGACCCACCCTTTACCCCCCCTTAAGGACCAGCGTTGAATTATGTGATCTGTGCTGGGTGGGCTCTACAGCCCCCAGCACAGATCAAACACCAGGCAGAGAGATCAGATCACCCCCCTTTTTTCCCCACTAGGGGGATGATGTGCTGGGGGGGTCCGATCTCTCCTGCCTGCGTGTGGCTGGTGGGGGGGCACCTCAAAGCCCCCCTCCGCGGCGAAATTCCGCTTCCCCCTCTCCTACCTGGCCCCCTGGTGATCGGGGCTGCACAGGACGCTATCCGTCCTGTGCAGCCTGTGACAGGACGTCCCCTGTCACATGGCGGCGATCCCAGGCCGCTGATTGGCCGGGGATCGCCGATCTGCCTTACGGCGCTGCTGCGCAGCAGCGCCGTACAATGTAAACAAAGTGGATTATTTCCGCTTGTGTTTACATTTAGCCTGCGAGCCGCGATCGGCGGCCCGTAGGCTATTCACAGAGCCCCCCGCCGTGAATTGACAGGAAGCAGCCGCTCGCGCGAGCGGCTGCTTCCTGATTAATTAGCCTGCAGCCGGCGACGCAGAATTGCGTCGCTGGTCCTGCAGCTGCCACTTTGCCGACGCGCGGTATGAGTGCGCGGTCGGCAAGTGGTTAAACTTGTTCTTCATCTGTCACTATTTCTTTCTTTTTTCTTTTTTTTTTACTTCTGTCTTCTTTCTTCTCATTTGCCTTCTTAAAACAGAAGGAAACTTTCAATAATTCAGCTATAAGTGAACATGTTCACTTCTAGCTGAATTATTGCAAGTTCCCTTCTGTGTTAAGAAGGCAAATCACAATAAGCATTGCTTTTTTTTAGAAGGAGGGCTTTTCGGTCTCTTTTAGCTCCCTATACTTTCTTAGTGGTGTGGGTCACCCGAGCTGCTTGGTTACTCTGTCTTTCTTCTTCTTAAAACTGGCTTGCAATGTTGCCTCCCACCTTCCACTCCCTATCGTACTGCCGCCGTATCTCTGGCCACATCGGCCTCCATCTTTGTAGGGTCACTCCCCTGCTCAACTCTGTGAAGCACCTTGATCAGCATTGTGACTGACCACCCACCAGACTGCTGCTCCTTGTCAGGACTCCACTGCAATACTACACTGGGAGCTCCAGCAAAAGCATCCTTAAACCTCCCGCCATGACTCTTCACTGGTTCATGATCTCAACCTATGAGATTCTTCACAGTGTTGAGGGGCCCAGCAAGGTAGCGGGGAGTGTGTTGGGGTGCAGGGAACTGTAGTGGCTAGTGTGGCGGGCTGCATGGGAGTAAGGTAGCAGTGCTGTGATTTGAAGAAAGCTCCATGGCACAAAATCTCGCTCCCCATCACCTGGCAGGTACAAGCAAGCCTCAGGGCCCGTTTCCACTGGAGCGGTTTCCGCTCCGAATCCACAGAGTTTCCCCCCACACAAATCGCACAGGAAAACTCTCCCATAGGAAACTATGGTGCTGCCGGCCAAATCGCTTGCGCTAGCGATTTGGCCAAAACTGCCCACAGTTTTCACGCGGGAGGCTGCGAATCCCATACCTATGCATGGCACGGCTTCTGGGATTCGCCTGCGATCCCGCACACCCGGAAGTGCAGCCGCACGTCTCACTGACGCGTGCGGCACAAGTGGAAACGGGCCCTGAGGGGAATGACTATTCCTGAGTGAGGCTCTTCTTGCTCACAAATCACTCCAGTGAAGTTGGCAATTGGATTTGCCCATAAATCCTGAATGATGTTAGGTGAACTAACACAATGCACAATGCAAGCTTCTTATCACCTTGAATTGAATATGGCCCTATGCCTGTTTGCATGGGTTAGATGTTCCATACATAGAAATATAGAAAATTCCATCTCTGTCATGTATAATTTGATATTTGTATTTTAAGAAAAAGGATGCTATGCAAAATTTAGGAGCGAAATGGAGTACAGGGCCATAATATGCTTGTGTAGTCTGCTGGTCACATAGAGGCCTGTTTGCTCTAGGGAGAGAGCACTGTTTTTTTTATTAAAGTCTTGTAGAGGAATGCTGTTTATTTTGTTGGTAATCAGGTGCCTGGAGTGGAAGCACTCTAGATGTCCTTGGAAGGGGTTTCATCTGTCCTACATCAGCTGAGTCACTACAAGCTATAGTATTTAGGTCTCATTGCAGAAGGCTATGAGATGAACAGGAGCGTTGCTATCCTCAAAGATCAGTGGCACGTGCCCCGGATCTATTCTGGGGTGCCCCAGATGTCAGGCAGGGGGCAGCATTACTCACCTCTGGCCGCTTGGTCTCCAGATTCTGCAGACATCTTCTCTTCCAGGCTTCTCCCCCTAGAGTCTGAGAATGAAACAGACTCTAGAACTCCTAGAATCTGATTCTTGTATGATAGGGGGAGAATCGCCAGCTACAGAGGATGTCTCCAGACTTGGAAAGTGGATGGAGGAGATAAGTAGTTCCTCCTGCTGTGCTGCTGTGCTGGGGGGAGGGGGAGGAACAGTGTGGATACACAAAGTTGCAAACCCCCTTTGGAGGCTCCAGGCACTACAGCTTCCAGCATGTCGCCACCATACCCAGCATGCCCATAGAGGCACCACAGCACCCAGCATGTCCCCATACAGGAACCAAAGCACCCAGCATGCCCCCATAGAAGCAACACAGCACCCTATATTTGTATTAATGGTGGGCAGGCCTACTTAGTCTGCTGTTAAGTTCATGTAAATTTGGCTCCACCCATGACCACATCCACATTCTGGTGCATGGCCACGATCATTTTTTGTCTGGAGTGCCTAAAAGTGCCCCGGATCTCTAAGGATCCTAGAAACATCCCTGAGTCTTGAAAACATACCTCATCTCTTTGTAAACCTATACTGTATATACTTCTCTGCATGAAACATATGGAAGACATGGGTACAAGTGGTGGATTGCACCTCAGAGTAGCTATACAGGCCTGTATACTACTTTTCCTTTTACGTTAAACAGAATCCTCAACAAACAAACCTCGGGTAGACAAACCCGAGACAAACCTCGGGTAGAAAAAGACATACTTACCTGAGAAGAGGGAAGCTGCTGGATCCTGTAGAGCAGGGGTGCCCATTTATTACATTGAGATCTACTGGCAGATCACAAAGGACTTCATGGTAGATCCCGACCACCTTACATTTCCCATTCTGTATATACTATTGTGCTCCTAACATTGTAGATAGGTAGATAATTTTGACAAATTTTTTAATGTAGCTCACAAGACAAAAAAGTTTGAGCATATCTGCCGTATAGGCTTCCTGTTGTAAGGAACTCACCTGTTGGCTTCAGTGATGTCCCATCCTCAGCTGACTAACGCACGCGCCCTGACACTTCCTCTTCAGGATGACGCGCTTCCTCCGGCCCCGCCCCCGGCATCCATAGCAACCAGGACACTAGGGGAGTCCCTGCTGACGTCAGAGGGCCTACACACTGAGACATCGCAGGGTTTAGTGTCAGCTGACACGCTGTCAGCGGACACTTTGATTGATTACTGTAGGTTGGGGCCGGCTTTGGGCAGGCTTTAGGGTATGTAAATCCCTGTCTCACATTCAATCCTTGCCCGTGATAGCAATCAGTACACTGGTCTGCTGGGCACTTTGTCACTCTGTGATATAAATGTTATTGTATTTCTATGCAACTTTACTACTCAAATATTGTATATTAATGCGACTGCCTGACTGACTTTAGTTTCGACCTTAGCCTTACTGACCACTCTCTTGCCTAGTCCTGTGTACCTCAGCCATCTGACCACCCGTATATGACCCTAGCCTGATTATAGACCTAGGCTTTGTCTTAGCCTATTATACTGCAGCCATCTGATCTCCCGTGTATGACCCTAGCTTACGTTTTGACTACGATTATTCTGAGCCTCAGTGTATACGCCTTGAACCTAGCGTGATATTATCACGGGCCAATTATACTTATGGAGTAGTTGCAACATCAGGTTATGCTCCTCACAGGGGCTGTGAATCAGCTTACTCAGACAGTGGCTGCTCAGCAGGAACAGCTGAATCAGTTGGCTAATGCACCATCACATGCTGAGTCTTCTCCAACTCCTAACGAGCAACCTGTGCCTCCTCCTGCTCCTATATTCCATGCTCACATGGAGCCCATGTGAGCATGGAATATAGGAGAAATTCTCAAGTTCTCTGGCAAATTTTAGTAACTTCATGAACAGTTGTTAGACATATTTTGAAGTTCGGCCTAGGTCCTCAGGGTCTGATACCCAGAAAGTGTCTCTGATCAAGTCCTTGCTACAGGGGGATCCACAGACATGGGCTTATGGTCTGCCTCCCGGGCATGAAGCCCTATCTTTAGTTAACAGCTTCTTTGAAGCCATGCCCGTTTTATACTTTGATCCAGATATTACCGCCACTGCAGTTCGTAAATTACGGGATTTACAACAGGGTTGACGTTCAGCAGAAAAATACGCTGCTGAATTTAGATGGTGGTCAGTGTCTACTAATTGGGGTCAGGCAGCTTTGTTAGACCAATTCCTATTTGGTCTTTCCGATACTATTAACGACATATTGGTTAGTCATTCTGATCCTAAGACTCTAGAGGATGCCATAACTCTGGCTATTCAAGTAGACAGGCGGGTTTAGACAGCGACGTCAGGGCAAAGCTCAGTGACTCTCTGTGACGTCTACTCTCGCAGGCAGTAACAGTTCACATTCAGGAGAAGAACCAATGCAGATAGGTTTTTCAAAACGTTCTCCTTCGGAGAAACTCAGAAGACGTAGTGAAGGGATAACCCTGTATTGTGGGGTGAAAGGGCATTTTGCTAAAGACTGTCCTGCAAAGAAAAGGCCGGAAAACTCCAGCACCTAAGTGAGGCCGGGGAACCTCACTTGGGCTGATCCTTCCCCTGAAAGTTAAGAAATTATTGTTACCGGTAACTTTACATTACAATGTCAAGCTATAGCATTGTCAGGCGTTTATTGATTCTGGAGCAGCGGGTAATTTCCTTGACTCCTCCTTTTCTTCAGAACTCAGTATTCCCGCCTTGTCTATGCAGGACAAAATTTTTGTTACCGCTATTGATGACTCACCTCTTCAGGCGAATCAACCTGTTTCTATCACACCTGAAGTTTCTCTGCAGGTTGGAGCTCTGCATTTTGTAAAACTACAGCTCTACCTGCTTAGAATGCCTTCTAGCCTTCTGGTTCTGGGTCTTCCTTGGCTACAATGGCACATGCGCAATCCACATATTGTTTGGTGTTCTGGTCAATTGACTAAACGGTCTCCATTTTGTAAAGAAAACTGTCTTAAACTACCTCCTGTACAAATCACCGAATTAAAAATTGAAAAATTACCCTCTTGCTATCAAGAATACTCTGATGTATTTTCTCCACAGGCTGCTGATAAGCTCCCTCCTCACAGGTCTTATGACTGCCTTATTGAACTGTTGCCCGGTACGATGCCTCCACGGGGGCATTTGTACAATCTTTCTGGCCCAGAAACTCTGGCTATGAAAGATTACATTAAAGAAAATCTGAACAAAGGGTTCATCCATCCTTCTTCTTCTCCTGCTGTAGCTGGCTTCTTTTTTGTACAGAAGAAGGATAGAGGGTTACGTCCTTGTATAGACTATAGGGGTCTGAATAAAATCACCATAAAAAATAAATATCCCTTACCACTCATTGATGATTTGTTCGCTCAAGTTTCTGGGGCATGGATTTTCACCAAGCTAGACTTAAGAGGGGCTTATAATCTAGTCAGAATTTGTCAGGGAGATGAGTGGAAGATAGCCTTTAATACTCAAGATGGCCATTATGAGTACCTGGTCATGCCTTTCGGCCTCTGTAATGCTCTAGCTGTTTTCCAGGACCTAGTAAATGACATTTTCAGAGAGTTTTTAGGCAAATTTGTCGTAGCATATCTTGATGTTATTCTAATTTATTATGTCCCATTATCCGAGCACCGAAGTCATGTGAAGTCAGTCTTACAGAAATTAAGAGAAAATTTATTGTATGCTAAAATTGAGAAATGTATTTTTTAGGTCATAAAGGTTCCATTCCTGGGATACAAAATCTCAGATACTAGTCTCTCTATGGATCATGCAAAACTGACCGGTTTTGGATTGGCCACAGCCCAGGGGTCTAAAATCAGCGATTCCTAGGCTTTGCAAATTTCTACAGAAAATTTATTAAGAATTTTTCCACATTGGTGGCCTCTCTGATAGATCTGACCAAGAAAGATGCGGATCCATCCAATTGGTCTCCTCAGGCCTGTGAAGCCTTTTTGGCACTCAAGGATGCCTTTTGTTCAGCGCTAGTCTCGGTACATCCTAATGCCTAGTTACCTTTTTTTGTTGAAATAGATGCCTTTGAGATTGGTGTGGGAGCAGTTCTCTCCCAATACTCTGGCCAGCCTGAACATTTATGTCCCTGTGCTTTCTTTTCTAGGAAGTACTCCTCTGCAGAAAAGAATTATGATATAGGGAATAGGGAACTGTTGGCAGTAAAAATAGCATTTGAGGAGTGGAGACACTGGTTGGAGGGTGCTGAGCATCCCGTTACGGTCTACACTGATCACAAGAATCTGTAGTATATTGAAGGAGCTAAGAGACTCAATCCCAGACAGGCTCGGTGGGCGCTGTTCTTCTCTCATTTTAATTATGTCATAACGTATAAGCCAGGTGCCAAAAATGTGAAAGCTGATGCTTTGTCCCGGGGTTTTGAACCGGAAACGTTTCAAACAGTACCTCCAGAATCTATTTTACCTAAGCATTGTGTGGTTGCTGTGACTAGCATCCATCTGTCTCCAGACCTCTCTCAGTCCTTATTGCTGTTTCAGGAGGATTGTCCTCCGGAAAATCCACCTAATCTGTTATTTGTACCTATTTACCTTTGGTTACAGGTTCTTGAGAAATTTAATTTCAAAATTGTTGGGCCATCCAGGTGAGACTAAGACTCTTGACTTGTTGTCTCGCCATGTTCGGTGGCCCTCTCTAAGGGAGGACTGCAAGGCCTTTGTTGCTGCCTATGCAGTGTGTGCTCGTAGCAAAGTTTTACTAGTGGCCCCGAGGGGTAATCTTCTGCCACTACCTATTCCACAAAATCCATGGACTCACCTATCTATGGATTTTGTGGTGGATCTAGCCCTCTCAGAAGGGAACACTGTAATCTGGGTAATAGTACACAGATTCAGCAAGATGGCGCATTTTGTTCCCTTGTGTAAGTTGCCTTCCGCTAAGGTCTTAGCTGACTTATTTATCAAACATGTTTTTGGCCTACATGGAATTCCAGTAAATATTGTATCAGACAGGAGAGTACAATTTATATTACAGTTCTGGTGTGCTTTCTGCGATCGACTTGGAATTACACTGTCCTTTTCCTTGGGATTTCATCCTGAAACAAATGGGCAGACCGAGAGGACCAACAAGACGTTGGAACAACATCTGCATTGTTTTGTGTCTGATTGTCAGGAATCTTGGGAAAAGTTTCTACCATTTGCAGAATTCCCCTTTAATAATCTTTGCAGTTCTTCTACGAAATTTTCACCTTTTCTGGTAGTTACTGGTCAAAATTCCAAGTTTTCCTTCTTGTCGACTTCACCTTCTTCTTTCCCGCCTCTAGAGGATTGGTTCTCGCATTTAAGTTCTGTTTGGACTCAAGTTCAATTAAATTTTAAGAAGGCAGTCGCACAACAAAATAATTATTCTGATCAGCACCGTTCCCCAGAATTTGAGTTCCATCCAGGGAACCTAGTGTGGGTTTCCACTCGTAATATTCCTCTGCGTCAACCATTCTCTAAGTTGGGCCCCAGGGTTATAGGACCATATCCAGTCCTTGAAAAAATTATTAACGTCACTTATCGGGTCACTTTGCCTCAGTCTTTACGGGCAGTGAATTCTTTTCATGTTTCATTGTTAAAACCAGCAGTTAACATTATCCGAGCTTCTACTCCTCCTCCTCCCCCTGTGGACGTTGACGGAGAACCAGAGTATGAGATTGAAAAAATATTAGATTGTCTCAAGATTCGTAATTGTCTGCAGTTTCTTATTGCTTGGAGAGGTTATGGGCCTGAGAAAAGATCTTGGGTGCCTGGTACATGCTGATGATTTGATTAACATCCTGTTAAATTTGGAGTGTCCAGAGGCCACTCCTCGGGGAAGGGGGGGGGGGTAATGTAAGGAACTCACCTGTTAGCTCCAGCGATGTCCCGTCCTCAGCTGACTCACGCGCGCGTCCTGACACTTCCTCTTAAGTATGACGTGCTTCCTCCGGCCCCGCCCCCAGCATCCATAGCAACCAGAAGGCTAGGGGAGTCCCTGCTGATGTCAGTGGGCGGGCGCCTGCCGGCAGACACCCGTCCTACACACTGAGACGTCGCGGGGGTTTAGTGTCAGCTGACACGCTGTCAGCTGACACTTTGATTGATTACTGTAGGTTGGGGCCGGCTTTGGGCGGGCTTTAGGGTATTTAAATCCCTGTCTCACATTCAGTCCTTGATAGCAATCAGTACGCTGGTCTGCTGGGCACTTTGTCACTCTGTGATATAATTGTTATTGTATTTCTATGCAACTTTATTACTCAAATATTGTATATTAATGCGACTGCCTGACTGACTTTAGTTTCGACCTTAGCCTTACTGACCACTCTCTTGCGTAGTCTTGTGTACCTCAGCCCTCTGACCACCCATGTATAACCCTAGCCTGATTATCAACCTAGACTTTGTCTCAGCCTATTGTACCACAGCCATCTGATATCTTGTGTATGACCCTAGCCTGGTTAACGTCCTAGCCTTTGTCTCAGCCTATTATACCGCAGCCATCTGATATCACATGTATGACCCTAGCTTACGTTTTGACTACGATTATTCTGAGCCTCAGTGTATCCGCCTTGAACCTAGCATGATACCTGTATGCTCCTTGCTGCTGTTGCTCACCGGGACCCTCCATGACATCGGGCCCACACTCCTCTTCTGGTGTGAGTCTGTCCTTGCTGAAGAGGAGTTTGGTACCGATCTTACTGACAAGCCTTTGTCGGTTTTCTGGGGTCGGCACTCAGGGGGACTGGAGGACAGCATGGGAAGCCTCTAGCAGTGTTCCCCAACCCTGTCCTCAGGGCCGACCAACAGTGCATGTTTTGTAGAAACCCACAGAGGCTGTTAATCAGCCCTGCTGAGACACTAATTACCTCACCTGTGAATGTTTGAGGTTTCCTGAAAAACATGTACTGTTGGGTGGGCTTTGAGGACAGGGTTGGGGAACTCTGCTCTATAGGATTCAGAGGCTTCCCTCTTCTTAGCTAAGTATATCTTTTTTATCCCAAGGTTTGCTTTGGGTACACTTTAACAATGAACCTATTTTCCTTTCATGCCATTCATGCATCTGCTCTTGAGTGGGAACTCATTGTTACATTGTGGATACTCTTAAATTCACTTTCTCAATCACTGAGGAGAAACACCAGTAGCGTGATACATGAATTTCAGCCTCCTATATCACTTGCAGACTTGGCACTGAAGAAGGCGAAACATTCCCCCTGGGCCACTATGGTAAACTGCTTATCTAAGCACAAACACAGAAGCTATTGCAGGCTACTTATGTATCCAGCGGGGGGTGACACCCAGAGCAAGCATTCAAAAAATGATGAAACACATGAAGGAGATCTCTAACTGGAGAAGACCTAGCAACCACCTTCATGTACTTGGCAAGCTGCATCTCCCAGCAAATTGTCCAGTTAACTTATTTAAGGAACATTTACAGAAAGATGCCATAATGAACAGCTACTTGCCTGTACTGATCTCCAGCCTTTAATACCCTCAAACTTAGGTGAGCTGACTTCTTTGGCTGTGTGTTTGTTGTAAGTGTGACTCAGAAACTACTGAAGCCAGAAGATCATGGCAGCCATGCAACTAACCATGTAGTTATTTTAGAAATAGCTGGTGACTATCAATAGTTAAAGCTGCTGTTAATACTGCCTTAAAGTGTACCGGAAGTGACATGTGACGTGATAAGATAAACATATACACATGATACTAGACCTACTAAGAAATTATGTAAAGTCTGTTTCAGTTTTCCAGTACAAGAAGAGTTAAAAACCTATGTTGTTATCTTTGCAAAAACACTTCTCTGAGCTTGTCGAAATCAGTCCCATTTTCTGAAGAGCTTAAAGAGACACTGAAGCGAGACTAAATCTCGCTTCAGGTCTTATATATAGCAGGGGCACGTGTGCCCCTGCTAAAACGCCACTATCCTGCGGCTTAACGGGGGTCCCTTCACCCCCAACCCACCCCCCGCAAGAGATGGTCGGCAAGTTGGTCGTGGGGATTTGTCTTCCTGGAGGCAGGGCTAACGGCTGCAGCCCTGCCTCCCAGCGCGTCTATCAGACGCGCATCGCCGCCTCTCCCCCGCCCCTCTCAGTGAAGGAAGACTGAGAGGGGCGGGGGAGAGGCGGAGATACGCGTCTGACAGACGCGCATGGGACAGGGCTGCGGCGGTTAGCCCTGCCCCAACCAGGAAGCGCTCCCCCGCTGCACGGAGGTGGTTTGGGGGGACAGGGACGCCCGTTAAGCCGCGCTATAGCGGCGTTTTAGCAGGGGCACGCATGCCCCTGCTAGCTATGAGGTCTGAAGCGAGATCTATTCTCGCTTCAGACTCTCTTTAACCACTTCCCAACTGAGAGGTTTTACCCCTTGACCACCAGAGCAATTTTCACCTTTCAGCGCTCCTTCCATTCATTCGTCTATAACTTTATCATTACTTATCGCAATTAACTGAACTATATCTGGTTTTTTTCGCCACCAATTAGGCTTTCTTTAGGTGGGACATTATGCCAAGAATTATTTTATTCTAAATGTGTTTTAATGGGAAAATAGGAAAAAATGTGGGAAAAAATTTATTATTTTTCAGTTTTCGGCCTTTATAGTTTTTAAATAATGCATGCTACTGTAATTAAAACCCATTAAATGTATTTGCCTATTTGTCCCGGTTATACAACCGTTTAATTTATGTCCCTATCACAATGTTGGCGCCAATATTTTAATTGGAAATAAAGGTGCATTTTTTTCAGTTTTGCGTCCATCCCTAATTACAAGCCCATAGTTTATAAAGTAACAGTGTCATACCCTCTTGACATAAATATTTAAAAAGTTCAGTCCCTAAGGTAACTATTTATGTATTTTTTTAATTGTACATTTTTTTATTTTTTTTTAATTACAAAAAAAAATAAATTGGGGAGTGTGGGAGGTAAAGAGTTAACTTTTTGTGTAACACTAATTTATTTCTATGTAAAAAATGCTTTAGGGAGTAATTTACTATTTGGCCACAAGATGGCAACAGTAACTTTTTGTTTAATACAACCTGCAAGCGTCCTTCCGGACCCTTGCAGGAAGTACTAGGAGGCTGAGAGTTTTTTTTTTTTTTTTCACAATGATCGCGCTGCTCAGCGGAGCAGCAGCGGATCATTGCGGTGCTTAGATCAACGAACGGGAATAGATTTTCCCGTTCATTGATCTCCGGGCGCGCGGCGGGCGGCGTGTTTACCGCCGGGAGTGCGCACTAGAGCGAGCGGGAGCGCGGGCAGCGGCGGGAGCGCGGAAAGTACGGATTTCTCCGTCCCTGGGGGTTAAAGGATGGAAAGAGGGACGGAGAAATTCGTACGGGCGGGGGTAAAGTGGTTAAAGTAAAGGTCCAAGCTCGCAAAAAACAAAACAAAATCCACTTACCCGGGGCTTCTTCCAGCCCCTGGCAGCCATCCTGTGCCCTCGCCGCAGCTCCGGTGCCACCCGTTGTCCCGCGCTGCAGAAGCCGACTTGGCGAGGTTGGCTTTGTCTGTGCTACACGGCACGGGTCACGTGATCCGGCCGACGTCATGAGCATTGTATAGTCCTCGCCAGATCAGCTTCTGCAGCGCGGGACAACGGGAGGCACCGGAGCTGTGTCGAGGGCACAGGAAGGCTGCCAGGGGATGGAAGAAGCCCAGAGTAAGTGGATTTTGGGTTTTTTTTGAGCTTGGACGTTTCCTTTAAACAGTCAAGAAACAATGAAAGACAGCTTGCGATAAGGTTTTACTGCAGGAAAGTTCAAAGGGTCATTAGTTCTGCTTGTTTTATGGCTTAAAGCCCCATCTACACCATACAATTTTTTGTGCGATTCGACTCGATGCGATTAATCAGTTCAATTTGATTAAATCTGACATGTCCGATCGGGATTTGATTTGAACGGTAGTGTGATCGATTTGCCATTGTTTTGCAATGACATTCGACCACACTATCGAATCGAATGCCGATCGGACATGCCGGATTTAATCAAATCGATTAATCTAATCTAATCGCACAAACAATTGTATGGTGTAGATGGTGCTTTAAAGGTTGTGGATTCTGATGCAATGTTATAAATGAAGCTATATAACTGAAAATAAAAATGAGACTCTTTTTTTTGCTACTAATGTTCCATTTATTATCCATACTATATATACAATCCATTATCTCATACACTTATTCATGGTTCAGGTTCACTTTAATGTTTTGCTTGTTTTTTTTTATATTGTTAACTGTCGTCAGTTCAGGTACACTTTAAAACAGAACCTGAGCCAAGTAAAATTATTTAAAATAAACATGACGTAGCTGCAAATGAATATTACATTCTTTCCTCACCGTCAGTTCTTCTAAAAAGCTCACCATTTTCTTCTTACAATGATTCCTTCCAGTTCTGTCCACATTTTGTTTGAACAGAAATATATTGGTTGCTGTCAGTTATAACTGAAAGGACAACGAATGATCAAGGTAATGTCCATGCTTCCCTCAACTGAGCGATATTACAGTTTAACAGTGTGCTGACCAGGAAGCTTTTATGGGGTAACGGCCATTTTCAGACTGGAGGGCAGAGAATTCCATCAATCACAGTGGACAAACAGGACGCAGGAAAAGAAAAAGAGATTAATGTGTAGACCGGGGGTGCTCAATAGGTCGATCGCGATCTACCGGTAGATCGCGACCGCCTATTTGGTAGATCGCGGCCTTTTGGCCGCGTCTTGACAAATATCGCGGCCTTTTGTGTTTGATACACCAGCCGCGCATTGTAACTAATCAGCCGCGGCTGTCAGAAAATGGCCGCGGCTGTCAGAAAATGCTTCCCAGCACACTGAGGGGAGAGGCGCGGCTGACAGCACAGAGGTGTGTCTGAAGGGGAGAGGAGCCAATTGCGAGCTTCTCCTCTCCCTCCTCTCTGATGGGCAGGAGTTGTGGCCACGCCCCCCCCAGGTCCCGCGGGTCTTACAATCACGCGCCGAGGCCGACACCTGACCGCCATCTTGTCTTGTGAGACGCGCCGGAGAGGCTTTGAGGTGGGCACATTACGTGGTGGGTCGGGTCGGTCGCTGTTGAGGTCGGGTCGGTCGCTGTTGAGGTCGAGTGGATTCTTACTGCGGGGTAGTGGTATGTGCAGGGGGAAGGGGATTTAGTGTTTTAATATTAGAAGCCATGTGCTGTGTGGGGGGGGAGAACGATCGTTGGGGGGGGGGGGGGGGTTAGTGGGGTTAAGTGCTAGTGGGGTTAAGTTTATAAATGTGGGTACCTGTGTATCTGTGTGGGGGGGGGGGGGGGGAGATACTGTGTGCATCTGCTGCCAAATATACTGGGGTGGGGAGGGGGGCTTTCATGTCACACTGTGGGTGTGTGTGTGTGTGTGTGGGGGATATTGTGTGCATCTGCTGCCAAATATAGGCCCCTATACCTGGCTAAGCTACACTGAGGGCCCCTATACCTGGCTAAGCTACACTGAGGGCTCCTATACTTGGCTAGGCTACACTGAGGGCCCATATACCTGGCTAAGCTACACTGAGGGCTCCTATACCTGGCTAAGCTACACTGAGGGCCCCTATACTTGGCTAAGCTACACTGAGGGCCCCTATACTTGGCTAAGCTACACTGAGGGCCCCTATACCTGGCTAAGCTACACTGAGGGCCCCTATACTTGGCTAAGCTACACTGAGGGCCCCTATACCTGGCTAAGCTACACTGAGGGCTCCTATACTTGGCTAAGTTACACTGAGGGCCCCTATACTTGGCTAAGCTACACTGAGGGCCCCTATACCTGGCTAAGCTACACTGAGGGCTCCTATACTTGGCTAGGCTACACTGAGGGCCCCTATACCTGGCTAAGCTACACTGAGGGCTCCTATACTTGGCTAAGCTACACTGAGGGCCCCTATACTTGGCTAAGCTACACTGAGGGCCCCTATACTTGGCTAAGCTACACTGAGGGCCCCTATACCTGGCTAAGCTACACTGAGGGCCCCTATACCTGTATACCTGGCTAAGCTACACTGAGGGCTCCTATACTTGGCTAAGCTACACTGAGGGCTCCTATACTTGGCTAAACTACACTGAGGGCCCCTATACCTGTATACCTGGCTAAGCTACACTGAGGGCTCCTATACCTGGCTAAACTACACTGAGGGCCCCTATACCTGTATACCTGGCTAAGCTACACTGAGGGCTCCTATACCTGGCTAAGCTACACTGAGGGCTCCTATACTTGGCTAAGCTACACTGAGGGCCCCTATACCTGGCTAACCTACACTGGGGGCCCAAATGCCAGGCTAACCTACACTGGGGGCCCATATGCCTGGCTAACCTACACTGGGGCCCATATGCCTGGCTAACCTACACTGGGGGCCCATATGCCTGGCTAACCTACACTGGGGGCCCATATGCCTGGCTAAACTACACTGGGGGCCCATATGCCTGGCTAACCTACACTGGGGGCCCATATGCCTGGCTAACCTACACTGGGGGCCCATATGCCTGGCTAACCTACACTGAGGGCCCATATACCTGGCTAACCTACACTGGGGGCCCATATGCCTGGCTAACCTACACTGGGGGCCCATATGCCTGGCTAACCTACACTGGGGGCCCATATGCCTGGCTAACCTACACTGGGGGCCCATATGCCTGGCTAACCTACACTGGGGGCCCATATGCCTGGCTAACCTACACTGGGGGCCCATATGCCTGGCTAACCTACACTGGGGGCCCATATACCTGGCTAACCTTTACTGGGGGCCCATATACCTGGCTAACCTACACTGGGGGCCCATATGCCTGGCTAACCTACACTGGGGGCCCATATACCTGGCTAACCTTTACTGGGGGCCCATATACCTGGCTAACCTTTACTGGGGGCCCATATACCTGGCTAACCTATACTGAGGGCCCATATACCTGGCTAACCTATACTGAGGGCCCATATGCCTGGCTAACCTACACTGGGGGCCCATATACCTGGCTAACCTTTACTGGGGGCCCATATACCTGGCTAACCTTTACTGGGGGCCCATATACCTGGCTAACCTATACTGAGGGCCCATATACCTGGCTAACCTATACTGAGGGCCCATATACCTGGCTAACCTACACTGGGGGCCCATATACCTGGCTAACCTATACTGAGGGCCCATATACCTGGCTAACCTATACTGAGGGCACGTAACCTATGCTGCAGGCACATACACCTGGCTAACCTACGTCGGGGGGGGGGGGGGGGGGCGTGCTTAGCATTTGGGACGTTGGTAGATCTCCTGGCCTCGGCAAATTTTAAAGTAGCTCGCGAGCCGAAAAAGTGTGGGCACCCCTGGTGTAGACTATGCAGGAGGTAAGTATGACCTGTTTATGTTTATTCTGACTCTTATTTTTCAGTTCAGGTCTGCTTTAAATATACATATGCAATGTACTGGTATAGCACTATGATGTGAAGGATATGTGCTGACAATACATGGATTCCTTTGGCGTCCAGATGGCTAAACATAAAGTATGCAGTAAATTCATGTAAAACTTTCTATTTTCTACTGGCTCCAGACTTCCAGTATACTGTATGTGTAATATTGAGAACACACATCTTTAGGTACAAGCCATCTCAGGACTTATGGTAATTTACGACATTGATTTTGATTATCGAGATCCATGGAACCATTTGCGGCAGAGGTAAGTATAAGAACATTGCTTTTTGATTACATTATGCTATGGACCATATGGCTCTGCTGCAAAGATAGTTCATAGGAGGTAATTGTTTTCTAGTGCATAAACGGTGCTTAATGCCAGTGATTTTTTTTTTATTATTATTATTAGGCCTGGTTAAAAGGTTATGGCTGGATTAGTCAGTTCTTCTGGAATTATGCAGAATGTTTGCAGTAAACCTAGCATGGAAGCACATTTGGAATTGTTCTTTGTACATTGCACTTTGCCTCAAAGTGCAGTAGACCGTAGCAACCACTCTGTATTAATCTTTCATTGGTCAACTAAAGTTGCTACAGCCTACTGTGCTCTATGAATCATTGTTGCACCTTACTACCTTAGTAAATAAAGCTGAATAAACACAAATATTTTGGTAGGTGTAGCATTACCCAATGAAAGTGGATCTGAACTCTTACACAGGACAGGAGGAAAACATAGAGAAATGCACCCTGTATGTATGTAGAGTGTTTAGCCTGTCTCATTCCCCCTCATCTGTGTCTAATCACAAGTTGAAATTTGATCTCTCCCCTGTGTCAGCTGACTGCCACGGCAGATAAGCTCATTTGAAGCACACTATGTTACCAATATGTCTGCTTCAATGAAAGCAGGAAGTAGAAACATTGCAGATATACTGTAGGATTTGTATCAGCTGTAAAAAAAGAAATATTATTTTTTTAAAGGTTATTATGCTGTTGCTTACTCTTTAGAGCAGAGCGAAAGTTCTAAGTTCCGCTTTAATGTATCTCAACTAATTGTTTTGCAACCAGTCCTATACTTCTTATGGATCTGCAAAATGAAGATACAAATTGTGAGAGGAATATGAAGGCTGCAATCTTCATTCCCTTATAAAAAATGCCAGTTGCCTGGCTGTCATGCTGAGATTTTAGCTTTAGTTGTTTTTGAGCCACACACATGCAACAAGCATGCAGCCAGTGGAGTTAGACCAGAGTCAAAGCATCTGATCTGCGTGTTCATTCTGGGCCAGTGACTTTAAAGAGACACTGAAGCGAGACGAAATCTCGCTTCAGCTCTCCTATATAGCAGGGGCATGTGTGCCCCTGCTAAAACGCCGCTATCCCGCGGCTGAACGAGGGTCCCTGACCCCCCAACCCACCCCCCGCAAACCTTGGTCGCAGACTTGGTCGCTTATTTTCCTTCCTGGAGGCAAGGGCTAACGGCTGCAGCCCTGCCCCCCAGCGCGTCTATCAGACGCGCATCGCTGCCTCTCCCCCGCCCCTCTCAGTGAAGGAAGACTGAGAGGGGCGGGGGAGAGGCGGAGATACGCGCTGACAGACGCGCGTGGGGCAGGGCTGCGGCGGTTAGCCCTGCCCCAATGCGGAAGCGCTCCCCCGCATTACGGAGGGGATTTGGGGGGACAGGGACCCTCGGTAAGCCACGGGATAGCGGTGTTTTAGCAGGGGCACAGGTGCCCCTGCTATATATGAGGTCTGAAGCGAGATCTATTCTCGCTTCAGACTCTCTTTAAGTATTAGAGGCAGATCATCAGCACAAAAGTCAGGCAACTGGTATTGTTTATAAGGGAAAAAATACGGCAGCCTCCTTTGTTTATAAGGGAATAATGATGGTGCCTAACGCCATAGAGGTTTGATTCACTTGAATCTTATTTCATGCATTATCTCACCCTACTTATAAACTCATGGTTCTCAGTTTTTATCTCTTTATCTGTCTAAACTCATGATTTATCTCTCCTTATAGTTGAGGAGAAAAATAGGTATAAATGAAAGACAAAAGCTTCCCTCTAGGTATCTCATGGTGGTTTGGGGGCCAGTGAGAGAGCCCAGGGCCCATGGCTGTCGTGCGAACCAGTGTTTGAGAAAATGTAAACATAACTGAAAGTGGTCCTCACAACATGTGAAACACCCATAACATTCCCATAAATGAAACCTGAATCTAAATAAAGTCAAGTTTTTTTGGAAATGTAAAATAGGTTGCACATGCATGAATATCTATAGACACTGCACCGCTAAAAACAATCTGCACCTAGGAGTGGGAAAATGCCTACCAAGCAGGGCTGGGCCACCCATGATGCCAAGTGAGGCAACTTTCTCAGAAGGCAGAAGTCTGGGGACAGCACCAGACAGAAACAGGAAGTGAAGATAGTGCCTGGCCAACCTATACTGGGGGCAACTGTACATGGCTACCAATACTGGGGTCACCTATACCTGCTACCTACCCCATACTGAGGGTGTTTTTTGGGGAGCTTACTGCAGCTACAATGCGCGGTTCAAATTGTCGGGTGCTGTGCGATCATTCCAATTTGGCGGTGGGGGAGAGGCGGGGGGGGGGGGGGGGGGGGCATCCTCACAAGTTTGCCCCAGGCAGCAAAATGTCTAGAACCGGTTGTGCTACCAAGCTGATGTCAGTGACTTGTAGACAGTTATAAGATATGGTTACATGGAGCTGTGTCTGGTATACAGGCTAATAGCAGGTACTAGAGCCAGTGGTACTTTATCATACGATGAAAATGGCACATTTATGAATATTTTGTTTAATAAATGGTTAAAAAGTTATTTTTTCTTTCTTTCTTTTATGTCATTATATCACCCTTATCTTTATATACAGTTTATATAATACTGTCACGTCCACATATTTTACAAACAGAAAGATCTTTGCATCTTTACAAATCTTTCCATCTTTATTTTTCACTTGCCCTATTTTTGGTAGGTGCAGTTGATATTAAAATTAGAAGCACATCTATTATTATTATTATTACTACTATAATTACTATTAATATGTACCATAGTAAGTATGCTGTATGCAAGAGACTCTGCCTAATTATCTTTGGGGATTTAAGGGGGCACTGTGCTTAATTATGACATTATGACTGGAGAGGGGAGGGCAATTTGCCCATTTACTGTATGTTTAGGAGACTTTATGCTTTTTGATGTGTGTGTGTGTGTGTGGGGGGGGGGGCTAAATGCTGATTGTAGGCGGATTGTAGCCAACACTTGTTAGCTAAATGTGTTTTTTTGGAATATGTAGCTAATTGGGTTGTTAAGTAATAAAGTGGGTGTTGTAGAAAATGTCTATTTTGTTATGTATTACCGTACATAGTTGTGTTTTTTGTTTTTGTTTTTTATTAAAGGAGAGGGGTCCTTATCCAAAGTTTTGATGGGCAGGTCCACTGTCTTTCAATTACACCGTTGCTAGGTTCATGTACATTTGGCTCTGCCCAATATACCCATGACCACTTCCATACACTCCTGCCTCCTTGGTGATCAAATGTAATCACACTAATCATGGCTTGTGATTTTAATAGGTTATCACCCAGATAACTTTTTTTAAGGGACTATTTAAAAACAGTGATTGGTATAATTTCCTGTATTAGGGTTGGATTATGAGCACAGATGAATGAGGTGCAATGGCGCTTAGTTTATGCAAACTTTATGCTAATTGTTTGCTATTTTAAAGTTATGTAACAACCAAATGTTTTGTCTGTTGTCAAGCTGCATAAATTTGTACAAAAATTGCATCAGCATAGAATTTTTTGAATGTCATTGGCCATCCTTGATAAGTTAATAATCATTAGCCTTTTGTAACCAGTTATAGTATATGTAAGCAAATCTGCAGCTGGTGACCACTTGTTAATACTTTTTGCTCACAACAGTAAAAAAAAAAAGGGAAAAAAAAAAATGAAAAAAAAAATCTTGACTTTAATCATTGTAGCTAGAGCTCCAGATTCATTGTCGCTGCACATCGGTAGTGATATACTATCTGCTCATTTGCACTGCACAGCAGTACGTGCTGCAGACGTGGGTCTGGTCAGATTTTCCGTATTTGTTAGACTGTATGCTGTGCTCAGTGTAAGATTGTAAAAGTAAGGTAGAGCACATTTGGAATAGATTAAAGTTGCACCTATTAGGTCCAAGTTTCTTCAGTGTTAAATAGTGCTGCTTGTCACTGATAGGGAGCCAAAGCATTTCCCAGACATCCTGATGAGTTAAACAGTATTGACTTTTGGAGGAAAAACACATTTTTTCTTATGACACAATACGAGTTAAAATATTTTTTTCCTCTCAAACGCATAAAACACCTCAACATAATATATTCCTGCTTCATCAATAATAATAATAATAATAATATATTACATGCACAGGCAGCACACAACGTTTACTAGGAGTACATAACCTATGTAATGAGATTACTGTATGTAAATATCAGCCAGTAATTAGAGTTGGGCCGAACCTCCGATTTTAGGTTCGCGAACCGGGTTCGCGAACTTTCGCGGAAGGTTCGGTTCGCGTTAAAGTTCGCGAACCGCAATAGACTTCAATGGGGATGCGAACTTTGAAAAAAAAAAAAAATTATGCTGGCCACAAAAGTGATGGAAAAGATGTTTCAAGGGGTCTAACACCTGGAGGGGGGCATGGCGGAGTGGGATACACGCCAAAAGTCACCGGGAAAAATCTGGATTTGACGCAAAGCAGCGTTTTAAGGGCAGAAATCACATTGAATGCTAAATGACAGGCCTAAAGTGCTTTAAAACATCTTGCATGTGTATACATCAATCAGGGAGTGTAATTAAGGTACTGCTTCACACTGACACACCAAACTCCACTGAACAGAACAGGTATGCAGTGGCAGGATCAATGAACAGGTATGCAGTGGCAGGATCACTGAACAGGTATGCAGTGGCAGGATCAATGAACAGGTATGCAGTGGCAGGATCAATGAACAGGTATGCAGTGGCAGGATCACTGAACAGGTATGCAGTGGCAGGATCAATGAACAGGTATGCAGTGGCAGGATCAATGAACAGGTATGCAGTGGCAGGATCAATGAACAGGTATGCAGTGGCAGGATCAATGAACAGGTATGCAGTGGCAGGATCAATGAACAGGTATGCAGTGGCAGGATCACTGAACAGGTATGCAGTGGCAGGATCAATGAACAGGTATGCAGTGGCAGGATCAATGAACAGGTATGCAGTGGCAGGATCAATGAACAGGTATGCAGTGGCAGGATCAATGAACAGGTATGCAGCCAGGGACAAGCTAAGGCTAACTAATCTTTCCCTATGAGAGACTGCAGTAGCTCGCCCTACTCTAACTAATGCAGGCACACGAGTGGCCACGGCCGCCGCTGCCTGCCTATATAAGGGGGGGTGGGGCTCCAGGGGCTAGTGTAGCCTAATTGGCTACACTGGGCCTGCTGACTGTGATGTAGAGGGTCAAAGTTGACCCTCAGTGCATTATGGGGCGAACCGCAATGGGGCGAACTTTTCCGCAATAAAGTTCGCGTGCGGTACCCGCACGCGAACCACCTAGGTTCGCGCGAACCAGGTTCGCCGGCGAACCGTTCGGCCCAACTCTACCAGTAATCAGAGCAAGTTCTGATGACAATGGGCAAAATGAATCCCCCCCCCTTCCTTAAACAGCTTTAGGGTCTCATTTGTCTCTGACAAATTTACCTCCTGGTCTCCCCCAAACTTTATCGTGATCCCCGGGGCCCCTGCAGTGTTTTCACCAATGGAGCTAACTTACCTGTCTGTCCGTTGTGCTCCTTCATTAGTCTGTGGTAGAAGACTGCATCTGATTGGATATTCACTGGTTATCCGAAATGCGGGTCGGGTTCAGGTACCAGGATGCATTTTTTTTAGTTGGGTGCAGGTAGGGTTTCGAGTAGAGCGGTTGGCAGGGAGCTGTTATAGTTACCTGTCTGGATGGCTGGATTGGCTTCTCCTTGCCTCCACCGTGAGGAGCCGCGCTGAACTACTGACATCCTCTTCTGGCTTCCAATCACATGATATGACGTGTGATCATAACCCAGAGGATGGTGTAAGCTTTACAGTGCCATCCGGTGGTGGCAGAGGGGTGATAGAAGACACTCTTCCATCACCCCTCTCCCACCACGGGTGGGTTGTGGGTCCAGCCACTCACGGGTGAGTCGGATGCGGATAGTGGGACTGTGGTTGCGTGTCTCACAAAAGTAGACCTGCACAGACTTCTAGTCTGCGGGTTAGCAGTGTCCCTTAGCTCGCATCATCCAGCACCTTTAGCAGGTAAGGTGTATGAGTTTTTCTTGCATTGCAACAGCTGTTGTAATCACTCTACTCATTCAGCTACTTGTACAGAACTAATTCATTCTGGAAATCAGGACACGTTGGGAACCTGGTAGCCCGGAATCAAAAAAATACTAGCCTAGCATTATGAAGGTGGGCTTACTTTTCAGCTGTGCAATCTGGATTTCGTGATTTTGAGGAATGCAGTTTTTGGGGTTGCTATTCTCTGTTGACAGAGGTTAGATCTTTGTACCATTTGGTTTTGTAATATCTTCATCTTTGCCAATGACCTTGAAAGCTGAAGCGTTGCCAACACAAGTGTCAGTCCTGGCCAGATGTGAAATCAATGTACAAGGTCCAGTGAAGAATTTGTTTGTGACATAGACCAAAAGAAATTGGCAGGCGTAACGAGGTATGATATTATATACATCATGAAAGCTCAAACAGAATGCATCGTTTTATACTGTATGACAAAAATTATACATGGTATCAAATCACTCTATGTTACATATAGTCTTTAGCCATGTTATCAAGTCTCTGCTTGTAGACAATGTAGTGCTAACTAAACCCTTTCTGTTTAAGGCCTCATTTACATTGTGCACATGAAATGAAACACATTAATAGATGTTATTGTGGTGCCCAGTGGCGTAGCTATGGAGCCATGGGCCCAAGTGCAAATTTTACACTGCCCAGCCCCCTAACCTCCAAGTTCCTAAGCACGTATGCATAATAATCACATAATACAGACTATCAAACTGGCTCTCAAAGGACAGACACAGTTTAAGAAAATTAGGGGAAAACAAAGGTTTATTAAAAATGTCCTCTATTTAAAGAGACACTGAAGCAAAAAAAAAAATTATGATATAATGAATCGGTTGTGTAGTACGGAAAATTACTAGAACATTAGTAACAATGAAAATATTCTCATATTTTTATTTTCAGTTATATAGTGTTTTTTATAACATTGCATCATTCTCTAATATGTGCAGTTTACACACTACTCAGCATCCTAAATGATTTTATAGAGCAGCCCAGTGAACTATTGCCCTGTCCTCTGGAGAGAAAAAGAAAATACAGTGGTTGACAGTTGAGATAACAAGCTTCAGAAGACAGAGCTCTCTGCGACTTTCAAAGTCGTGGCTCAATGGCTCTTTTGCATAGATAACAACTGGAGTTTCTTAACTCTTCCAATACTGGAAACAATATTAGACTTGTGTCTCTGCTCCTAATGTTTTATTTCTTAGCTGTAGTACACATACAAATCATTATATAATAATTTTGTTTTCGCTTCAGTGTCTCTTTAAAGCAGAAATAAAGGTGAACATTCCCAGTACAGCAACAGTAAGGAGCTAATGTTGTGACAGGAGACGGGCCCGATGTGGGCATGGCATGTCCAGGGTCTCTGATGCACCCACAACCTCTGCATCCTATATTGCTACAGCTCTGGCACCGCCTTTATTGTTCAATAGGTTGGTTCACACAAGTACGCTATATTGGATTGTGTTTTGTTTGATTTTTTACACACTGCTGCACCCACAGGCGTCCGAGCCATTAGGCAGCTATAAATTTTCGCCTAAGGCGACAGGAAGAGGCAAGGGCGCTTCTGCACTGAGTAGTGAGAGAAGAAATGCCTCTCAGCTGACTCAGGTGTCAGTTTACACAGCAGCAGCGGGGGCT